>NW_026012209.1:0-2757 GCF_001458135.2 Marmota marmota marmota | reverse complement strand
ATATAAAATATCTGATATATTTTATATCACCCAGAATTCACAATGACTTTATGATACAAATTTCTTACATTAGGACACCAAAGCACACATATGTTTAGATGATTCCTGATTCTAGGTCACACACTATAAAAACATACATTTCAAAAGTTTTTTGTTTTTTTTTTTAAGTTATAAAATGAGTTTTATTCCAAAAGTATTCCATTTTATGCTTAAAGGAATGCTATGGGAATGTTTGCCTCTGTTGTTATGTCATACAGATAACACTGCAGAGGTGAACCAATGATTGTAATTGTGATGTCTTGTCTATAGTACCCACTTCCATTATCAGTGCACTTTTATCCTGTTTACTTTGCAAAGCCTTGATGCTATTTATTTCCCTCCTCAAGGCCTTATTTGATATGTTCCATCAGAATTAATTGTTCCTTCCTCAGCACTCCCATGGCAAAACTTGTATTTAGCAAATTAATTTTCCCATAGTTTACTCAGTTATTTATATGCTTACGTTCCCCATAAGAGCTTGAGTTGTCAGGGCAGTGACTATTTCTAATGCATCCTTGAACACTCACTGGACTCAGTTCAAGACCTTGCCCAGAATAGGTACTCCAACAGCGTTAACAAGATCAAACTGCATCCCAAGGATATGGTTTCAGCTTTGCAGCATTCTATGTTTGATTATGTGGCGTTTTGGCCATGAAAAATGTTGTATGGGATATATTTTTCAAAATTAAGACTAATTAAAATTAATTTTCTTCTGAGAGTCATTTTGGAATTTTGCAAGAACTTCTGTGATAATTAGAGACACCCGGGGGTGTCACTAAACCTGGAGAGGGAGTCACTGTTCCATCAAACGTGACCCATGGATGTAGCTCCCATGCGGCTATTAATAGCATTGACTGCAAAATATGTCAGGGTTTATTAAGTGAAAATCTCATAAAGGTTTGCAAATAAAGTACTGCTTATGCAATATAGATAGCATGCGGCTCAGCTCCCTTAGAAGAGAATTAATAAACTAAAGCAACAGTATGTTTATTCTCAGGAGCATCCTCTAAGGATGTTCTCCAAATGTACAGAGCACTTAATTCTTGTGTTTAAGAGAGATACAGCATGAAGAGTTTGCAAAGAATAGAGTCATTATGAATCTTTTTGACTTAAAATGAAGTAAAGAGAAAGCTCTGCATTCCCATATATATTAGTCAGCAATCAATATTTTAATTTTTGCTCTACTGGAATATATTTTTTTCTATTATTATAATTAATTTTCAATATAATCTGAGGATTAGGCTCAAGTCAACTGGTATTTGAGGCAATTCCCCAAGGACGGAAGTCCTCTTTCCAAATCAAGGAGCCCTGGGAGTTAGGCTCTGATGTGAAGTGGTCTAGAATTATCCAGGCTGTAGCTCTTAAAGTATGAAAAGAGGTGAAGGCTAACACTTCATTAAAGCTAAAAGGTGAAAAGCTGTGGATTTAATTGAATTAGATGACAGCATGTACAGAGTGAGAAAGCTTTCCCATAGAATCAATGTCCTCTGGAGGGAGGCAGTTTAATTCTTACTGTCACCAGGGCCAGGGAATGAGTGGCCTTGGCTAATTTCATTTCTCTCAGAAGGAAAATTATCTGGGAAGAGACAGACATAGAGTTTAATGAAAGTAAACTTGTGGCTTTCTGAGATGCCTATCTATGCAACTATAACAAAAGCCACTCTGCACCAGCACCGGTCAAACCTTGAAATAGCCTAAGAATATACCAACATAATGAAGTATTGTTGCTTTATTAGCTAAGTGCCTGATATTTTGGTCATCCAGTCTTTGGTATGCTTTGATAGTAGTAGTAGCTGGCACATAAGATGCTGAACAAAGAAGTCACTGTCCAGTTGGTCTAAGAGGTGATCTTTTGTATTTTACTTTACATTCATTTTTATAGTGTGCTGGGAGCCATTAGCCAAGTAGGTATGACAATTTCCTTGCCAGCGTACCCCATGTTGCAGTGACATTGAATGTAGGTGACCTTGCTCAAGGACCAAGGCGGATTAGGGCGTTCCCGGTTTAGGTTCCAGGTTTAAGGTTTAAGATTATTCCTGCTGGGAATAGGGCATATCCTGCTGCCTGAGTTCCCCTTGAGTTCTCACGGGATTCAGACAGTATTTTTTGGAGATAGAAGCCCAGTGGAGGTGGATTTGGGCAGAGAACGTGGATTTGGGCAGAGAACGTGGATTTCCCCAGAACGTGATTGTAGATGGCTGGTGTGAGTTCGGGAATAAAGAGTTGCTGTTTGAATCTACAAGCTGTGTGGTGGCTCGTGATTGTGTGCCCAGCCAGACTGCGGCATTTGTGCCCAGACAGACTGCGGCATTTGTGCATATATAGCAGGATCATATTCAATTTGTTGCCGTTGACCCTCATAAGGTCCTTTTCCTAACAACATATCTAGATTTCTTTGAGGGCATGGAAGACTTTACAAGGACATGGAGATTTACAAGGTCAGCTATCTAAGGTAATACAGAGAGCTAATGAACCTTACGCTGACTTTGTAGATAGGCTAATTCAAACGGCTGCCAAAATTTTGGGGGATACAGAACAAGCAATGCCATTAATAAAACAACTGGCTTATGACCAAGCAAATCATTGCTGCAGAGAGGTTATTAGACCATGGAGACATGAAGATCTAAACACATATATTAAATTATGTAGAGATATTAATGAACAAGGGCAAGTCTTGGCAGCTGCCGTACAACAGGCTTTAGATGCCAGGCCAAAAAC
>NW_026012208.1:0-2757 GCF_001458135.2 Marmota marmota marmota | reverse complement strand
TTGAGTAGAGAAAGGCCTCTCCTGAGACTTGACAAATAGCTCTTTTGTCTCAAAGGTTAGAATAGAGGTCCTCTGATGAGACACAGGAGTTCAGGTACTGGTGCAAAACTTGTGCCCTGTGGTAAACCTCTGACCCAGGCCACTTCCAGAAGACAGTAATAGGCAGGGCACTGTAACACCAAGGTCACCCTTATAAAGAAGACAAATGAATGTGGTGCTGGGGAAGGCAGTGAACCCCAGTATTCCCATGATGGGCTTCTGGGAAAGCCGCAGACAGTTTTGCGGCTGGTATGACAGACATCACCCCAAAGTTGAGGAGTTCACATCAACTGAAGTACACATTTATGAATAATCAAAACATAAAACAGATGTCGGTATCAAAATTCTGAGTGGGTATTTCCAGAATTAAAGTCAAACATGAAAAATAAGTTGACCTAAAGCATACATTCTTTCCTTTTTCAAATATTTTACTGCTTTTTCAAATGGAAATAGGGAACTTTTCTAGGAACTTGCCAGTATCCTGGAGGACCTATCAACATCCGAAGTCACACAGGATTTTGCTGTTGACTCTTTAATCTCATTCAGAGAAACTTTGACTATTTTATGCCTCATTAGAGCTGCAGTCAATTGATTGTTTTTATTTGTCATTGTATAACAGTGATTCAGGTGCCTTCCGGATCTGCTGCATCCTGACATGATCATTTTTTTGTATGTGAGACTTCATTGTGTGTTTATATGGAAAAACATATTGCTCTTATTTAAAATGTTATTAATCACAATAATAAATTTGATTAATAATGATTAATAATGATATGAATAATAATAGGAAATACTAGACACTGAAATGGAACCAATTAAATTTCATGCATGTATGATTATGTCAAAATGAACCCCACTATTATATATAACTATAATGCACTAATAAAATATTTTTTAAAAAATGAACTCAAAGTGGGTTAAAGACTAACCATAAGCACTGAAACTGTAACACTAAAGGAAGAAAAAGAGGGGAAGCTCCATGCCTTTGGTCTGGGCAATGACTTTTTTTATAGGAATCCCAAAGTATAGGCAGCAAAAATAAAAATAGATGCACAGGGTTACATCCCATCAAGAAGCTTTGGCACAGCCAAGGATCCAATGGAGTAAAGAAATAACCTATGAAGTAAGAGAAAACATTTACAAATTATACATCAGACAAGGAATTAATATGTAATACTTAAGTAGATTGAGCATCTCAGCTCTTTATTGGGCACAACAAAACTCAAGATTCTTCCTACCTGAAATACAGCTCTCTTCTACACCCACTCTGTTTCTCCTGATCCTGACCCAGTGCCTCTTTTTATACTCCAGGGGTACCTTATCTTAGCAGTGAGTCTCTTCCCTAAGGAGAATTTTGGTAACATTGCTAACATTGTGTATACCTGTGCTGGTGTGGATCTATCTACCTGTGGTCTCCTAATATCCATTCTCCATTTTTACTCTTAAATAAGGACCCTGATTTTTACTCAGCACCTTACCACTTGGTTAAAACAATTGCTTTCCCTAACCTATCTTGTAACTAGATTCAATCAAGTAACTGAATGGAGATTTAGACAGAAGTATTGTGCAGAATTTAAGGGAAAAGGGAAAGGTGGTCTTCTTCTGCTCCTTCCTTCATTGTGCTGTCTGGAATGCTAAGGAGATGTCTTGAACTTTGGCATCCATCTTGTATCATGAGGGTCCTGCTCAGCAGTGAGGAAATTGATGGTGCCGACTTGTCTGCCTAGACTCTCTCTGTCCAGTATCTTACTGGTTTGAAAATAAAATGTCTATCTTGTTTAAGCTCTTTTTTTTTCCAGGCTGAACTATGGTTAAAGATGACAGTTCATTATTTTCAAAACTTGCATCCTCAATCCTCTTTCTAGTTTTACTCTAGAGCATCTACAAGATGCATCCCTTTTTATTTCTAAAGTTGAGTAGAGAAAGGCCTCTCCTGAGACTTGACAAACAGCTCTTTTGTCTCAAAGGTTAGAATAGAGGTCCTCTGATGAGACACAGGAGTTCAGGTACTGGTGCAAAACTTGTGCCCTGTGGTAAACCTCTGACCCAGGCCACTTCCAGAAGACAGTAATAGGCAGGGCACTGTAACACCAAGGTCACCCTTATAAAGAAGACAAATGAATGTGGTGCTGGGGAAGGCAGTGAACCCCAGTATTCCCATGATGGGCTTCTGGGAAAGCCGCAGACAGTTTTGCGGCTGGTATGACAGACATCACCCCAAAGTTGAGGAGTTCACATCAACTGAAGTACACATTTATGAATAATCAAAACATAAAACAGATGTCGGTATCAAAATTCTGAGTGGGTATTTCCAGAATTAAAGTCAAACATGAAAAATAAGTTGACCTAAAGCATACATTCTTTCCTTTTTCAAATATTTTACTGCTTTTTCAAATGGAAATAGGGAACTTTTCTAGGAACTTGCCAGTATCCTGGAGGACCTATCAACATCCGAAGTCACACAGGATTTTGCTGTTGACTCTTTAATCTCATTCAGAGAAACTTTGACTATTTTATGCCTCATTAGAGCTGCAGTCAATTGATTGTTTTTATTTGTCATTGTATAACAGTGATTCAGGTGCCTTCCGGATCTGCTGCATCCTGACATGATCATTTTTTTGGTTTGAAAATAAAATGTCTATCTTGTTTAAGCTCAATAAGTGTGAGACTTCATTGTGTGTTTATATGGAAAAACATATTGCTCTTATTTAAAATTTT
>NW_026012207.1:0-2757 GCF_001458135.2 Marmota marmota marmota | reverse complement strand
AATATTTTCTTAGGAGAGCAAAGCTCAGGGTAATTGATTTTGGTGAGGGGGCAGTGAAGTCACTCCTGGGCTCATCTCTAGGGGAACCAGATTTCTTCAAGTGCAGCAGGTGTTTCAGCAGAAGAGGACTGAAAGGATAAAAGAAACTGAAGTTAAAGACCAGGCATTGTAAAGCTTCTAAGCTGCAAAGCCTGAGTTAAAATGTAAAAGACCAGGTATTGTTAAGCTCCTATGCTACACTCAAAACCTGAAATTCCTGTAGCTGTTAGGACAATTCACGGGACTGCCCAGTAGATATTCCCCCTGACCATTTAGTTGTTCAATAACCTGGGCCCTGTGCAGTTTGGCACATAGGCATTCAGGGCCCAAACCAATCAGTTTGAATGTACCCCCCTTCTTAGGACTGACCTATCACCCCCGCCCGACCTGTTCCCACCAATGAATGTACTAATCATGTTCGAGAATTGTTGTTTGATTTTCCCGCAGTGTATGGTGATTTGTTGAAGGGGACTGTGATGTATGTAAAGTCCCTGCCCTCCCTAAAAAAATGTATATAAACCCTGCTCAAGTTGTTCTCGGGGCTCTGGGCTGCTCTCCCTCCTTGAGTGAGCACAGAGCCCCAGCATGCTGGATCTTCAATAAACCCCCTTTTGCTGTTGCATGAGTCGGTCTCTTGGTGGTCTCTTCCTCCGTCGTTCGCCGGTCCCTTACAAGGACCTATGCACAAAGGCAAGCATTGTAGTCAGCTTTTTCCCTGCTGCAATTAAAAGACCCAACCAGAACAATTGTAGAGGAGAAAAAGTTTATTTGAGGGCTCACATTTCAGAGATCTTAGTCTATAGAAGGCTGGCTCCATTCTTTGGGACTCGAGGTGAGGCAAAACATGATGGCAGATGTGGTGGAGGGAAGCAGCTCACATGATGATCAAGAAGCAGAGAGAGCCTCCACTGGCTAACTATTTTACATATTCTCACACATGAGCTTAAGGGGGACACCTCACATCCAAATATAACAACAGGAAGCAAAAAACAAGTAACAGGACGAGAAAACTTATAAACTTTGTGGTTCCTCATGCTCAACCAAGATCCTGGCTCCTGATATTGAATCATGTGATGACAAATCACTTCATCCATCAGTTTTTTTATTTCCCCCAAACTTTTTCCCTCTCTCTCTTTACTTCTCTCCTTCTTTCATTCCTTCCATGAGCATGGATATGATGGTTGTTGAAGTACCTTCCCTACTTGTAAGAAACTTACAGGTTTTTGGGGGAGGGGGAATGAATCAAATAATCTCACAATCGAATGTGATTTGTAAATTTCAACTGTGCCAGAGACTACAAAAAAGGCATGAGGTACTACATGAGCCTAGGGGGAAATCAAATGACCTACTTAGGCATCCCTAGAAAATGTCACTTGAACTATCTTTAAGATACATACAAAATAACTACACACACACACACACAAAAAAAAAAAAGTAGCATCCAGAAAGGGATATACATATGCAAACTCTCTTCGAAGAGAGAGAGCATTTTTTGGCACAGTATTACAAGCAACTGGAATATCAGTGTGGTTGGGGCTGAGGATGAGGCTGGATAGATATGTAGAGACCATTGAAGAAACTGTGCCTTTGTTTTTAAAACAATGGGAAGCTATTTAAATATTTTAAGTGGGTAGGTAATGTTACCAGATTTTCACTTTCACAAAAAAAAAAAAAAATCACTTTCACCTGGAGATAGGTTGGAAAAGGGGTTAGGGTAGATGCAGGTTAGAAAGACTTCAGCAGTTCAGGAGAAGATGGCAGGGTAACTCAGGCAAGAGTGTTGGTGGAAGTTCTGACAGCATTTAGGTGCATCATGCAGGAGCCAGGAAGGAAGGAGATGGTGAGGGGAGTGAGCTGGGTGAGGGAGAGTCCCCTCTAGCTGCCTTAAGATCTCTATAGTAGGAGGTCCATGAGTCACTTGAATTCCATCCAGGAACAGGCACCTGGGATCCTGGTGCCTTGCTCAACAATAACAGCTGGGGCACATCCTATAAGTTGCAGGAGAGTCAGCAGTGAAGGAGGACAACTCCTTGCCTTTGCCTGCTGTGTCCCTGCTCCTGGTCCCTTGATTTCTCAACATTGCCTTTCACTGGGAGAGCAGTTCCAGAATGAAGAACAAGAACAGTGAGGTTGGGGCATCTCACAGCAAGACTGATGATAAGGACAACTTGGACACACCTCTGGACCTTTCCTCTTCCACTGACTGGGGCAAGAGAATGAGAAGAGGCAACCTGCCCAAGGAGTCTGTTTAGATTCTGCAGGATATGAGCACCAAAAAAATGCCTGTCCCTCAGAGGGAGAAAAAACAATATTGTCCCAGCAAACACACCTGTCCACGCTACAGGTTTGTAGCTGGTTCATCCACACCAGGTATAGGCTTCTCCCTGACTTGCTGAGAGAGGATGGCCAAGATTCATCATTTCTTGCTCTAGAGCCAAGATTTCTGAAGCTAGCTGTACATGTGAGAAATAGAAAATCTAGTCTATTTTCAAAATACAGTATTCAGCTTTAATTGGGTCCAATTGTAGCCATTTGATGGTAGCCCTTTCCTTTGCCCACCCCAATTTTAAAATTAGCCAATCACATAGATTGTACCCCTGTGCTCCTCCAATCAAGGCAATGGGCAGCACTGCACTAGGTATATAGAGAGGTGGACTGCCCGCCCAGGAGCACTTGCTAGTCAGGTTCCAGTAGGTAGGGAGATGTTCTGGAAGAAGT
>NW_026012206.1:0-2758 GCF_001458135.2 Marmota marmota marmota | reverse complement strand
TATGCATAATTGGAGTTACAGCAGGAGAATATCATGAGAATGGAGCATAATATTTAAGGAAAAATGGTTGAAATTTTTTGATTAAGAAAATATCAGTTTATACCCTCTAAGAAGCTCAGCAAGCTCTAGGCATTTTAAATAGACTATAATGTGGCAAGTTAAACTGTTAAAATATCTAAAAGTCATTCTGGTGGTGATGAAATTGTCAAGGTACTTAAAGTAGCCCATTATTTAAGAAGGCATTAACTTTGTCTCACATAGGGAAGGTAGGCCTCTTATATTTGAAGATATTCATAGTCATATAAATATAAAATAAAATTGCTTTGGCCCTTTTATCCTGCCATTTTTTTTTGTTTGATTACTTTTGATAAGCAGTATGGAATCTTCTAAAAGAACACAAAACTGTCTCACTAACTTCTGTTACTTTCTAAAATAAGCCTTATACTCTGATTCTACCTAAATTTTTTATCTTAAGTTGGGACTGATATTGTCGCTTTGTGACTAAAGCTCACCATAATTTCACCTTAAATATAATATGTATGTGTGTATACATTTATTTAAAAGAGACCAATTATAGATGAGAACTCATTCATAGAATTGAAGAACATAAAAATTGCTTATTTTTTATTTCCTTATTAAGAAACTTGGATATATAATTTCATTTTTAATTAATAAGACCCTCAATCATGTATTATACTTATCGTTCTTTCTCCCCATGTTTGAGATGGTATTGCCCTACTAAAAAAAATTCCATAGACCTTGTGGATATTTGAGATTTTTCTCTCCCTTAAATAGTATTTAGAAAAATGAAATTGAAGTAATTTTGTACCTGAAGTCCACCAAAGACAGCTTCCTATTTCTTTTTATTCAGAGATTTTTATCAGAGGAATGTAGACTGCAATCTGCAATGGTTCTCAAAATCTCAGAGTGGTAAGTGAGACCAATTAAGTCTTTTCTTACCAGTATTTAATTTTTTTTCTCTGTAGTTCTTAACTGAAATATTTCATATGACAAGCCACATTAATTCTTGGTTTCTTGACTTTTAATGACAGCCTTCTTTTAGTTGTTTTGCCATCGATAACTTTAGTTTGGTTGCTAGAAATTCTGTATTTGTATCCTCAGGGTTTTTATTTATTTGGGACCTGGAATGAGGTCCAAGAATAGTGGGAATCTTTGAGGCTGACATCATGTTCTCTATACTTGTGTCATCTTTGTGGAGCTGACCACCCTGAGTCCTGGAGTTGATGGCTCTTTGACCAGCCCCTGGTTGATTGTGGTAGACTGAGAATAGAGGTGGCATTTAACTGTTTTCACCTCACCAATTCAAGAATTGTTTGCTGAACCCATTAAATCTGGCATGGATATTGATTAGGTGGTTGAAATGAATCTAAAAACATTTTAAAATTTTAAATGCTTATAAGAATTAGCCATGCTGGAGCTACAGCATGCTGATTGAGAGCTTATTGAGCATGAACAAGGCCCTGAGTATTTGATCCCCAACTCTGGGGTGGGGGAAGAAAAGAAAAAAAGAGAGCGAGAGAGCAAGGGGGTGGGGAGAGAGAGAGAGAAGGGAAAGAGGTAAGACGGGAGGAAGGAAGGAAGAAAAATCCACATAGAGAAATGAAAGATGCTCAAAGAATGGGGACTTAGATTATTATGTCATTAACACCAGAATTACTTTAATTTGTAGCTTTAGCTATAAATTTCAAAACCGGTTTTGAGTATTATTGACATCTTATATATTTTAGTCCGTCTTCCTTTCTGTAATTTTTATTGCAAATAATAAAAAGATAAAAAAAAGACTCATAAACTTAAGCTACTAATGAATATATTAGCTCATGTAACTTCAAAGAACTACTTTGGAAATGATACAGCAATTCAGTGATTTCTGTTTTTTGTTTTGGCTTTCTGGTGTTGCTTTCATTCTGGTGCTCCTGATAAGACTTTTACTAGGTCTTAACTATTATTATTTCCATGTTTACTTTCACTTAGAAAAAGAGTATTTGCCTCTGTATATTTAATAAATGTCCCAATATTTATTCTGATTTGACCAGTGGAGATCATATTTCCATCTCAGTAGTGTTGTATCTGGTTTGTATGTTTCATCCCAGGAGACAATGATGAAGGTACCTTCTTTGGAACTTTTGGATCCCCAAATGAGTAATTGTCGTCTTGGAAAAGGAAAGTGTAGAATAAATGTGAAGGCAGGTGATTAACATGCATTACATAACCTTCATTCTTTACTTTCACCTGTCCCATACTTTATCATTAGTATCTACCTGATGAAGTCTTAACTTTATTTTTTGTCATTCTTGCTACATATTAGGGACTCTCCCCAACCCAAACAAATAGAAAAACCACTATTGTCCAGGCCATTCATTTACCTTTATTAGAAACTTGCTTGCCACATTTTCTTTGTCAACAGTTTTCTTTTAGGCAATACTTGAAATTTTATCAGAAAGTAAATCATTCTAAAGTGTATTTTTTTTCCAATACGGAAGAATTTTACTATTAGCTGATTTATAATAAACAAGAACTCTGCCTCAGATGTATTAATGATGAACAGTTACATGTTTTTAAAAGTGAAGCTCAATTTAATCAAAAACATTTTTTAAATACTGAAATATGAAGTGCATAGTACTAATAGCCACCATAAAGTTCAATACTTTGAGATAATGAAATTTTACTTCAAGTTATATAACAGGAGCAGAATTTACCGTAAAAGAGATTTTAGAGACCATTTAATTAATTATTCTAA
>NW_026012205.1:0-2758 GCF_001458135.2 Marmota marmota marmota | reverse complement strand
ATATATATACACATGCTATATTACACGGTAAATGTTTGTTAAATTTTTTTAAGGAACTCCCATTCTGTTTCCTAAAGTGATTGTATCATTTTACATTTCCACCAACAATGCGGATTCCAGTTCCTTCACATTTTTGTCAGCTCTTGGGCATGGCCAGTCTTTTGGATTTGTTTTTATTGGGGGAGGTACCAGGGATTGAACTCAGGGACACTTGAGCACTGAGCACATTCCCCGCCCTATTTTGTATTTTCTTTAGAGACAGGGTCTCACAGAGTTGCTTAGAATCTCACTTTTGCTGTGGCTTTGAACTCACAATCATCCTACCTCAACTTCCCAGCCACCAGCATGTGACACTGTGCCTGGCCAGTCTTTTGAATTTAACCATTTTAATGGATGCGTAATGATATTTCACAGTGAATTAATTTGTGTTTCTTAGTGACTAATGCCTTTGGCATTAGTTGCAGTGTTTGTTCAGATCTTTCACCTATTTTTTTGGGGGGGAGAATTGTTTATGTTCTTTTTTTGAGTTTTGCTATTTCTTTCTCTACCCCCACCCCTGCCATTTCACTATACATCCTCGATATCAGATGTAAGTTTTGAAATATTTTCTTCCTCTCTGTGACTTATATTTTTGTTCTCTTGTGTTCTTTGAAGAGTGAAAGTTGTAAATTTTAATGAAGTCTAGCATATCAGTTTTTTAACTTTGTTTTTACTTTGATAGATTGTGCTTTGGTAGTCACCTGAGAAATGTAAGAAATCTTTAACTGAATTCCATACAGACTTTTTTCCCTAAATTTTTAACTAGATGTTTTTATTTATGTCTATTATTCTTTTTACATGAATTTTTGTAAATGGTATAAGGTATGGGCCAAAGTTCATTTATTTTACATATGGGTATTCAATTGTTTCAGCACCATTTACTGAAAAAAAATCTATCCTTTCTTCACTGAATTGTTTTTGTTCTTTTGTCGATGTATATTCCGTGTCCATTACTAGACTCTGTTCTGTTCCTTTTGTTTATCTCTCTTGACACCAGTGCCTTACTGTCTTGACTATTGTAGCTTTATAATAATATTGAAACGAGGTAAAGTTACTCATTTTTATCTTTTTTACAAAGTTGTTTTGCATATTTTAGGTCCTTTGCATCTATATGTGATTTTGTAATCAGCTTGTCAATTTCTATATTAAAAAAGCCTGCCAAGATTTTGGATTGGGATTGCTTTGAATGTGTAGATGATTTTGCGGATGATTTTGGGGATATCTTCATAATACTGAACTTTCCAATCTATGAACAATTCACATCTTTCTATTTAGGTCTTCTGTAATTTCTTTCAGTGGTGTTTTACTGTTTTCAGTGTATAGGTCTTATATATATTTTGTCAACCTTATCCTTGGAGTATTTTACATATTTTGATGTTATTTTGAATAGTATTATTTTTCAACTGTAATATAGAAGTACAATTAATTATTGTATATTGATCTTGTTTCTTGGTACTTTGCTAAAGTCACTTTTTAGTTCAAGAGTTTGTTTTTGTAGATTGCATCACATTTTCTACATAAACAATCATGTTATCAATAAACGAAGACAGCTCTGCTACTTTTTTCCCCAATCTGGATGCTTCTTATTTCTTTTCTTTAAAATATTTTTTTTCTTGTTTTTTTTTATTTGTTTTCCTTATTGCATTTATTAGAACCTTCAGTGTAATGTTTAATACAAGTTATGAGAGAAAACATTGTCCTGATATTATGGGGAAAGAATTCAACCTTTCTCCCTTATGTAAAATAGGTATAGTTTTTTTTTTTTTTGTACTGGGGATTGAACTCAGGAGCACTTGACCACTGAGCCACATCCCCAGCCCTATTTCGTATTTTATCTAGAGACAGGATCTCACTGAGTTGCTCAGTTTTTTGCTTTTGCAAAGCAAAAGGCTTGCTTTGAACTTGCAATCCTCCTGCCTCAGCCTTCCGAGCTGCTGGGATTACAGGTGTATGTCACCACACCTGATTGATTTTTTTAATTAGGAAGAAATGTCAGATTTGTTGAGTGCTTTTTCTGTGTTATTTGACAGTTTTCTTTTTCTTTTTTCTTTTTCAGTTTGTTAATATGGTGAATAACATTGATTGATTTTCAAATGTTAAACTAACTGTTCCCAGGATATATCCCAATTAGTGCTGATGTATTATTCTTTTTACATATTGTTGGACTATTTGCTAAAATTATATTTAGAATTTGTGCATCTATATTTATGAAATATATTGATCTGCAGCATTGTTTTCTTGTTATGTTTTTGTCAGATGTTAATATCGGGGTAGTGCTAGCTTTAGAATGAATTTGAAAGTGTTTTTGCCTCTTCAGTTTTCTGAATACGTTTGTATAAAATCGATATGTCCCCCTAAATGTTTGGTAAAACCAGTGAAATTATCTTGGTTAGGAGTTTTTTTTTGTGTGTGTGTGTGGGGGGAGGATTTTTAATGGTAAGTTCAAATTCTTTCATACAAATGGCTATTTATCTCTTCTTTTTTTTTTTAGTTTCTTCACAACTTTCTTTTCTTTTTTTAAATTTTTTATTGTTGGTTGTTCAAAACATTACATAGTTCTTGATATATAATATTTCACATTTTGATCCAAGTGGGTTATGAACTCCCATTTTTACCCCGTATACAGATTGCAGAATCACATCAGTTACACATCCATTGTATACATATTGCCATACTAGTGTCTGTTGTATTCTGCTGCCTTTCCTATCCTCTACTATCC
>NW_026012204.1:0-2758 GCF_001458135.2 Marmota marmota marmota | reverse complement strand
AAGACTTCTGACCGCTGAGGATTGAGGAAAAACAGAAATTGATACCTGCAGGATACGCAGGATTTCAAATTAGCATTGGTCAGACACGTGGGGCACAGGAGGAGAAATACGGGGTTCTCCTCTGACTGACCAGCACAGTGAGACAAAGGAAAAGTAACCCGCGGAGTCGTCCAACCACCAGTGAGCAGACCCCGAGCAGCCGGCCCCAGCAGCCCACTCCTCATCCTGCTCCGGGATCAGCAGGTGCCCTGCGTCCAGCGAGCAGGAGCCTCACCACAACACGCAGGTGCTTCCCCCGCTGATGTCCAACTTCCCTCCTGGATCAGAGCTTTCCTGGAAACTTCTGTTTGCAGCACTGAGATAAGCGCCGGCTGTGTGCAGCACGTGTGGCTTGGAACTTTCCTTCACCCTGTTTCCTCACAAGGTCTATCGTGGCAAAGCGTTCACAGGTACAAGCCAGGGTGGAGTCACGCCCAGCAATCACCTTGTGGTGAAGTCCTCGGGCCCGCCGTTTCAGGGTGGGAAGCCATACATACTAAATTTACCAAAATTCTAGGAAGGAGGACCTCATTCTGGATCACCAGTAGCCAGTCATGTTCTGGGCAACACATGAGCAGAGAAAATCCACAAAAACTCTCCTAAGGCTGGAGCTGGGGCTCTAGAGCGCTTGCCTAGCACGTGGGAGGCACTGGGTTCCATTCTCAGCACCGCAGTGAATAAATAAAATAAAGTCCATTGACCACTAAAAAAAACAACTATTCTAACCATGAAGATAATGATGAACACGAGAGTAACATCTACAGGATACCAGGTACATACCAGACCTCTGCCCTATTATTCATATCCATTCGAGTTGAGTTATGCTATTGGTATTTACACGATCTATATCAATTAATAGACTAGTATGCAGTCTAAAGGTCACACTAATTTAACTAACATGTTGCCCTACCACTTCAAAATTAACTTATGGGATACGTAAAATAATGCTGTGCTCATGACTTCCCCATCAACATGGGGGACGTAGTTTCTGCGTCCATCGCTTTCTCGCTGGGCTGCCCACCCAGGACTTTCTTTTCTCACCTGTAAAATGGCCACATTGTTAGTACACTCCTTGTTTTTCCATAAATCCCTTCAGTCATTATTTATTGAGTATATACAATATGTCTGTCACTCTTTGAAACACAAAGTCTTAGGCATTTTTTTAAGAATGTTGATTTCCTGATATGTTAGAAATCCATACCATATGCACACACGAGCCGCACGCAGAGCAGGTCCATCTTGATCACTGCTGTGAGTAAATAAGGATGGAGACGAACGACTCTAAACTGGTGATGAGAGACCTCACTTGGAAGGTTGCCTTGGAGTCGAGACTTGAATGAGGCGAAGGGATGGGATGACGAGATGTGAGTCTCTGCTAGGAGAGCCCCGAGGAGGAGGGACGAGACATGCGGCTGAGGAGAGGGAAGCCTGTCACGTGTGAGGCTGAGCCAGAGAACCAGGTGACAGGCAAGTGGAGAGTCACAAGGGACGGCGAGGGAAACCACAAGGGACCCGTCACCTAGAGTCACACCCAGGTTGGGGGAGATGGAGCAGGAAGGGGCTGGATCCCTGGACCTGGGGAGAGATCACAGTGGCTGCCGTGCTGGGGAGAACTCGCAAAGGTGAGCAGCCAGAGCCCAGGGACCTCTCACAATCTACTGCGGTCATCCAGGTCGGAAATGCCGTGGGCTTGGCCAAAGGTGGTGGAAATGGCAGTAGTGAGAAGCAGATAGGTTCCAGATGTATCAGAAGATGTGGCCGCCATCATTAAGGGCGCATAGTGTGTGGGCTGGGCCAGGAGAGACGAGAGGGAAGGCAGGAAATCATTTCCAGGTGGGTAAAGTATGAAAGGGTATGATGGCAGGTGGCTCCCCGGTGAGCCCTGGACGCTCTGCTGTTACCCCAGTGTCCTTCCCAGGTGATGGCAAGACACATCAGGGAGATGTGCTGGGGTCAGACCTGTGGGTAGCTCTCATCTGAGTCTCTGCTTTGTGTTTGCCAGGCACCTGTGGGGACTGGAAGAATCACTTCACAGTGGCCCAAGCCGAAGCCTTTGATAAGCTGTACCAGGAGAAGATGAAAGGTTTTCCTGAGGGGCTGTTCCCCTGGGAATAATGTCTGAAACTTCCGGATCTCACCTGGTTCCCTGCTTCATCTCCTGTCCCTGCACCTGTACCTCATGGGGGTTCGTGGCATAAATCCTATGGCTCGAGTTATCAAATTAAAGAGGTGGAAACTCACACCCCTCCAGGGAAAAAGGAAACTGGGGACTCTGAACCCTCACATTGTCCCTTATCTATCATCCTTCCTCTGGTTGCTCAAGGACTCCCTCCTGCTGCAGCTAAAAAATCTCCTGCTATGACTCAGCCCACATCCCCCTGCCCACCCAAAGCCCACCAAGAGTAGCTACCTCCTCCCAAAGACCTGACTCTGCTAAAACCCTATAGACCCACAGCCTCGTTGTGGCTGCCGCACTTCCCCTTGAAAATGTCCCTGGCCGCCAAGGTCACCTCCATTTCTTTTTCTTTGTGTATTCTCTTTCGTTTTGCTTTCACAGATCTTTGCTTCTTTAACCACCTGCTTGTTCAAAGGTACCAGGTTCCCTATTCACCTCCTGGCACACTCGGGTTTTTAAAAACTCTTTGTGATATTACAAATGTCCAGAAGGCTACAGAAAACTAGAAATCTTACAATGCTGTCAAATTTGTTTTCTGCTGTT
>NW_026012203.1:4902-14153 GCF_001458135.2 Marmota marmota marmota | reverse complement strand
GGTTTAGGATCATTATTACGTTTAGGGTTAGGGTTAGAGTAATGTTAGGTTTAGAGCTATGGTTAGTACTAGGGTTAAGTTTAAGATTCTGGCTAGGATTAGATTTATGTTTATGAATAGGTCTACGATTATGTTTAGGCTAAGGGTTAGGCTTTGAGCTAGTGTTATGTCTAAGGCGAAGGTTAGTGTTAGGGCTACATTTAGGATTATGGTTATGCTAGGGTATGATTAGGCCTCAGAAAAGGGCTAGGTTTTGTGTTAGGTTTAGGCCCAAGTTTAAGGCTATGTGTAATGTAAGATCTAGGGTTCTGGTTAGAGATAGTTTTAGGGTTAGGGTTAAGGCTGTGTCTAGTGTTAGGTTTAGGTTTTGTGTTAGGTTCAGGTTTAGAGCTAGGATTAGTGTTAGTGTTAGGGTCAGTGTTCAGGTCAGAGTTAGATTTAGTGTGAAAGCCAGAATTAGGACTAGGTTTAGGTCTAGGGATAGGGATAGTGTTCACTTTAGGTTAAGGATTATGTTAGGGCTAGGGCTCAGTTTTTTTTTTTTTTTTCGGTCTAGATCTAGAGTTATGGCTATATTTAGGATTAGGCTTAGATCTAGGACTAGAGTTAGGCATAAGTTTAGTGGTAGGGCTAGTTTTAGGGTCTGGTTTAGGGTTAGGTTAAGATTTAGACTGAGAGTTTGTGTTAGGTAATGATTTAGTTAGGTTTAGAGCTAGAATGAGGGCTAGGGTTAGAACTAGTAATAGGGTTAGGGTTTGGATTAGGCTATGCATTAGGATTAGGACTAAGGTTAACATTATGGATAGGGTTTGGCTTAGGGTAAGTGATAGAGTTAGAGCTAGGGTTAGGGCAAGGGTTAGGGTTAGGGTACGGCTAGGGCTATATTTAGGTTTTTGTTTACATCTAGGTTTAGGACTCAGATTAGGGCTAGTTTTTCTGTTAGGTTTAGGACTAGGGTTAGGGCTATGGCTAATATAAGAATTAAGGTTATGATTAGAGTTAGTATTTGGTCTAGATCTAGTGTTAGCGCTATCTTTAGGGTTAGTGTGATATTAAGAATTAAGGTTAGTGTTAGGTTATAAGTCAGGGTCAGGGTTAATTTTATGACTAGGACATGAATTAGAGCTAGAAGGTGATGGCTAGGTTTAGGGTTAGGTTTTTGGTTTAGGTTAACATTTAGGGTTAGGACAATGGCTCAGTTTTGTTTAAGGGATAAGTCTAGGGTTATGGCTAGTTTAAAGATTAGCGATAGTGTTAGGTTTAGTGGTAGGTTGAGGATTAGGCTTAGTGTTAGGGTCAAATATAGAGTTACGGTTAGATCTAGGGTAGGTCTAGGATTAGAGTTAGGGCTAAGTTTAGGGCTTGTGTTAAGTTTATTGTAATGGATGGGGTTAGAACTAGAAATAGGGCTAGGGGGAGATTTAGATTAAGTCTTATGCCAAGGTTAGTGGTAGAGTTAGGGTTAGGGCTAAGTTAAGGCTAGGATTAAAGCGATGGTTAGTGTTAGGGTTAGACCTATGGTTAGGGCTAGAGCTATGGTTAGTGTTAGCGTTAGGGTTAGTGATAGGGTTAGGGGAAAGGATTGGGTTATACCTAAGTTCAGGTCTAGGGCGAAGCTTAAAATTAGATATAAGGCTAGAGTTAGGGTTTGGGTTAGGATTAAGGCTAGGTAAAATCCTAAGATGAGGACTAGTGTTTGTGTCAGGGTTAGGGCTAGGATTAGGGCTGGGCCTAATATCAGGTCTGGGTTCATGGTTATGGTTAGTTTTAGGGTTAGGTTATGGCTAGGTATAGTGTAAGTTTTAGGTTTAGGTTAAGGGTTATGTTTAAATCTAGGTGTATTATTAGGGCCAGGGTTCGAGGTAGGGTTTGATTTAGTTAAGATTTATGTTTAAGGCTTGAATTATCATTAGGGATAGAGTTAGGGTTCAGGTTAGCATAATTGATAGGGTTATTTTTAAGGTTCAGGTTAGGTTTAGAGTACTGAATAGGGTTAGTGTTAGCAATAGTGTTTGCGTTAGGCCTAGGGTTAGCATTTGGATAAGGCTTATCTTTAGGGTAATGGATAGGGTTCAAGCTAATGTTAGGGTTAGGGTTAAGATTAGAATAAGGACTAGGGTTAGTGTTAGGCCTACGCTTAGTGTCAGGGTTAAGTTTGGGCTAAGTGTTAGCATTTGATCTAGGATTAGGGCTAGTGTGAGTGTTAGGGTTAGAGTCAGGGCTAAAGTTAGGGTTAGGGTTATGCTTAGTATAAGGTTAGAGTTTGAGCTAGAATGAGGGTTAGTGTGAGGGTTTGGGTTAGGTCTAGGCTTATTGTTAGGGTTACAATAAGGGCTAGTTTTAGGGCTAGGATAAGTGCTAAGTTTTGTGAGGCTTATGTATAGCATTAGGGCTATTGGTAATGTAAGAGCTAGGGATATGGTTATGGCTAGTTTTATGGTTAAGGTTATGGATAAGTCTAGTGTTCTAGTTCGGTTTTGGGTTAGAATAAGCTTTAGAGCTAGGGTTTGTTTTAGGGTAATGGTCATTGTTCGGGGTAGGGTTAGGTTTAGGGTGAGGGCCAGATTTAGGACTAATGTTAGTTCTAGGCTTAGAGTTAGTCTTTACGTTAGGTTAACAGTTATTGTTAGGGCTAGTGATAGGTTTTGTTTAGGGCTAAGTCTAGATTTATGACTGTATTTAGGATTCAATTTGGTCTAGTGATAGTGTTACTGTTAGGTTTAGGTATAGGTTTACTGAAGTTGATAGGATTAGGCTTCACTTTATGGTTAGTGTTAGGCTTAGACCTGGGGTGAATGTTAGGGTCAGAATAAGGGTCAGCGTTAGAGTTAAGATTAGAGCTAGAATGAGGGCTAGGTTTAGGAATAGTAATAGAGATAGGGTTTGAGGTGGGCTAAGGATTAGGGTTAGGACTAGGGTAGCATTAGGATGAGGGTTTGGCATAGGGTAAAAGAAAGGGTTAGAAGTAGAGTTAGTGTTAGGGTTAGTGTTAGGGTTAGGTTTAGGGTTAAACCTAGGTTTATGGCTTGGAATAGGGCTAGGATTTGTATTAGCATTAGGGCTACAACTAATGAAAGAACTGGGATTTTGATTAGCGCTAGTTCTAGGGTTTGTGTTAGGTCAATGTTTAGAGCTAGGTTTACTGTTAGGGTCTGAGTAAGGGTCAGGGTTTATTCTAGGGTTAGGGTTAGGACTCAAATTATGGCAACATTAGGGCTAGGTGTAGGATTAGGGTTTGGTTTAGGTTAAGGGTTAGGGTTAGGGTAATTGCTCTATTTTTTTTAGGGCTAGGATACTCTTAGGGCTAGTTTTCCAATAAGCATTAGGGTTAGTGCCAGTGTTAGAGTGAGCTTTAGGCTAAAGTTTAGGGTTAGATCCCCGTTTAGGGTAGGGTGAAGTTAGGGCTAGCATTGGGGCTAGGGCTAGGGATAGGGTTTGGGTTATGATAAAGGATAGGTTTAGAAATATGGATAGGGATAGGGCGAGAGTTAGAGTTAGTCTTAGGGCTAGTGATAGTGTTAGGTTTAGGGTTAGGGCTAATTTAGGGCTAGATTAGAACTATAGTTAGTGGTAGGTTTAGGCCTAGGTTTAGGGCTAGGGTTAGGGTTAACATTAGGATTAGGGTAAGGTATGATGCTACAGCTACACTTAGGGCTAGGGCAAAGCATAAAATTAGGGTTAGGGCTTGGGTTAATGTTAGAGTTAGGATTAAGGCTAGGCTTAGGGATAGGATTATGGCTAGGATTTGTGTTAGAGTTAGGGCTAGGATTAGGGATAGGGCTAAATTCAGGTCTAAGGTTATGGTTAGGGATAGTTTTAGAGTAAGGGTTATGGCCAGATCTATTGTAAGTGTTAGGTTTAAGGTTAGGTTCAGGTTTACAGCTAGAGGTATTATTAGGGTCAGAGTCAGATTTAGCGTATGCGTTAGGTTAAGGATTAGGCTTAGGGCTCAAATTAGATTTAAGGTTAGTTTTAGGGTTAGGGTAATGGATATGGTTAAGTTTAGTGTTAGTGTTACTGTCAGAGTCAGCATCAGTATTACTGATAAGAGTTAGGGATAGACTGGAATTAGGGTTAGGGTTAAGGTTAGGTGTAGTTTTATGGTTTGTGAAAGGGTTAGGTAAGAATTATGGATATGTCAAATGTCAAGTCTAGGATTATGGTTTGGTTAGGATTAGGGTTAGGGCTTTGTCACAGTTTTGTTTTACAACTTGGGCTACTTTTAGGATTAGTGATAGTGTTAGCGCTAGTGGTATGGGAGTTTTAGGCTTAGATTTATTGTTATGGTAAGTTCTAGGTTTAGGGATATGGCTATGTTTAGGGCTAAGGTTAGGGCTAGTGTTAGGGTTATTAATGGATGAAGTTAAAACTAGAAATAGGCCTCCGGTGAGAGTTAAAGTTAGTCTTAGGGCTCTGGTTAGGTTTAGGTTTAGGGTTAGGGGTAAATTAGGGCTAGATTTAGGGCTAGGGTTAGGGTTAGGGGAAGGGGAAGGGATGGGGTTATAGCTAGGTTTAAGGCTAGAGCGAGGGTTAGAATTAGGGTTAGGGCTAGGGTTAGGATTAAGTCTATGTTTAGTGCTAGCATGAGGCTTTGTGGTAGGGCTAGAGCTAGGATTAGAGATAGGGCTAATGTCAGGCCTAGTTTTATGGTTAGTGTTAGTTTTAGGGTTAGATTATGGCTAGATCTAGTGTAAGGTTTAGGTTTAGGTAAGAGGTTTAAAGCAAGGTGTATTATTATTAGGGTCAGAATCCAGTTAGGGTTTGGTTTAGGTAAAGTTTTAGGGTTAAGGATTGAATTAGTTTAGGGTTAGGGTTACGGAGAGGGTAATGTATAGGATTTGGTGTAGTGTTCAGGTTAGTTTTAGAGTAATGGATAGGGTTAGTGTTAGTGATAAGGTTAGAGTTATGTCTAGGGTTAGCATATGAGTTAGGCTCATCTTTAGGGAATTGGATAGTGTTAGAGCTAAGGTTAGGACTAGGGATAAGGTTATTATTAGGGCTAGGGTTAGGGTGAGGCCTAGGGTTAGTGTCAGGGACAGTTTTAGTTTAAGTATTAGCATTTGAGCTAGGGTTAGGTCTTGGACGAGGGTTAGGCTTAGGATCAGGTCTAAAGTTAGCTTTAGGGTTATGTTTAGGGTAAGGGTTAGAGTTTGAGCTAGTTTTAGGGCTCAGGTGAGGGTAGGATTATGCTTAGGTCTAGGGTTATGGTTACGGTTTTGATTACGGCTAGGTTTAGGGCTAGGATAATGGCTAGGTTTTGTGTGAGGTTCAGGGCTAACATTAGGGCTAACATATAAGTGTTAGGAATATGTTTATGGCTAGTTTTAGGGTCAGGGTCAGGTATATTTCTAGTGTTAGGGTTTGGTTTTGGGTTAGATTAAGGTTTAGAGCTAGAGTTTGTTTAGGGTTAAGGGCCATTGTTCAAGATAGGGTTAGATTTAGTGTGAGTGCCAGAACTACAACTAGCGTTGGGTCTAGGGATAGGTTAGTCTTTAATTTAGGTTAACGGTTATTTTTAGGGCTAGTGCTAGGTTTTTTGTTTAGGACTAGGTCTAGATTTATGACTATATTTAGGATTAGGTCTCATCTAGTGCTGATGTTACTATTAGGTTTAAGTATAGTTTAACCGGTATGGGAAGTGTTAGGGTTTGGTTTATTGTTAGGGTCATGTTTAGATTTATTGTTGGTGTTAGGGTCAGAATAAGGGTCAAGGTTAGGGTTAGGTTTAGAGCTAGAATGTGGGATAGAAGTGGACTATTAATACAGTTAGGGTTTGAGGTAAGCTAAGGATTCAGTTTAGGACTAGGTAGCATTAGAGTGAGGGTTTGGCTTAGCGGAAGAGATAGGGCTTAAAGTAGGGTTAGGGTTAGGTATTGGTTTAGGGTTAGGGTTAAGGTTAAGGTTAGGGTTGGTCTTATGGTTAAACCTAGGGTTAGAGCTTGGATTAGCACTAGTATTTGTGTTAGCTTTAGGGTATGGCTAACAGAAAAACTTCATTTCTGATTAGAGCTAGATCTAATGTTAGTGTTAGGGCAATGTATAGAGCTAGGGTTAGTGTTAGGATCCGAGTCAGGGTCAGAGTTTCTTCTAGGTTTAGGTTTATGACTAAAATTATGGCAAAGTTTAGGGCTAGTTTTAGGGTTAGTGTTTGGTTTAGGTTAAGGGTTAGGGTTAGGTTTATGGCTCAGTTTTGTTTTAGGGCTAGGTTAGGGTTAGGGCTAGTTTTCCAATTAGCATTGCTGTTCAGCCTAGGGTTAGGGTGAGATTTAGGCTTAAGGTTAGGGTTTGATCCAGGTTTAGGGGTAAGGCAAAGGTTAGGGCTAAGGTTGGGCTAGATAGGGCTAGGTTTTGGATTATGGTAATGGATAAGTTTAGAACTAGGGATAGAACTAGGGTGAGAGTTAGAGTTAGTGTTAGGGATAGGGATAGGGTTAGGTTTAGTGTTAGGCCTAAATTAGGGCTAGGATTAGTGCTAGGGTTAGTGTTATTTTTAGGCCTAGGTGTAGGGCTAGGGTTAAGGTTAGCATTAGTGTTTTGGTAAGGAATGATGTTACAGCTATGTTTAGTGCTAGGACAAGGGATAAAATTAGGGATAGGGCTGTGGTAAAGATCAGGGAAAGGATTAAAGCTGTCCTTAGAAATAGGATTAGGGCTAGGGATAGGACTAACATCAGGTCTAGCATTAAGGTTAGGTAGGGTTAAGGATAGCGCTATGGCTCAATTTTGTTTTAGAACTGGGCCTAGGGTTAGGGCTAGTTTTATGATTGGCAAAACTGTTAGGGCTTATGGTAGGGTAAAGTTTAGGCTTAGATTTATTGTTATGGTTAGGTCTAGGTTTAGGGCTATGGCTAGTGTTAGTGCTAAGTTTAGGTCTACTGTTAGGTTTATGGTAACAGATAGGGTTAGAATTAGAAATAGGGCTAGGTTCAGAGTTTGAGTTAGTCTTTGGGCTAAGGTTAGGGTTAAGTTTAGGGATACAGCTAAATTCGGGCTAGGATTAGTGCTAGATTTAGTGTTAGGGTTAGGCCTAGTGTTAGGGTTAGGATTAGGTTTAGGGGAAGTGATTGGGCTATAGCTACCTTTAGGGCTAGGGCAAGGGTGAGAATTAGGGTTAGAACTAAGGTAAGAGTTTGGATAAGGATTAAGACTAGGTTTAGGGCTAGGCTGAGGTTTGTGTTAGGGCTATGGATAGGATTAGGGATAGGGCTAATGTCAAGTCTAGGTTTAGGGTTAGTATTAGTTTTAGTGTTAGGTTATAGCTATGTCTATTGTAAGGTTTAGGTGTAGGGTAAGGGTCAATGTTAGAGCCAGGTGTATTATTAGGGTCAGGGTCAGGGTAGGGTTTGCTTTAGATTAAGATTTAGGATTTAGGGTTTATGCTTGAATTAGCAGTGGGTTTGGGTTAGGGTTTGGGTAATAGATAGGATTAAGTTTATGGTTCCTTTTAGGTTTAGAGTAATGGATAGGGTTAGTGTTAACAATAGGGTTATTGTGAGGCCTAAGGTTAGCATTTGGGTTAGGCATTTCTTTAGGGTAATGGATAGGGTTAGAGCTAAGGTTAGAGCTAAGGTTAAGTTTAGGATTAGGGTTAGGGTTAGGGTTAGGCCTAGGTTTAACTTTAGGTTTAGGGTTAGGGTAATTGTAGGCATTTGAGGTAGAGATAGGGCTAGGGCCAAGTTTAGGTTTTGAGTCAAGGCTAGTGTTAGGTTTAGAGTTAGGGTTATATTAGGCTAAGGATTAGAGTTTGAACTAGGGTTAGGGCTAGGGCGAGGGTTAGCATTAGGGTTAGGACTAAGGTTATGGTTAGGGTTATGATTAGGTCTAGGTTTAAGGCTAGGTTTTGTGTGATGTTTAGGGCTAACGTTAGGGATTGTTTAATACAAGAATGAGGGATATGGTTATGGCTAATTTTAGGGTAAGGGTAATGGATAATTCTAGTGTTAGGGTTAGGTTTTGGTTTAGGATAAGGTTTAGAGCTAGGGTTTCTATTAGATAAAGGGTCATTGTGGGGTTAGGGTTAGTTTTAGGTTTAGAGCCACAATTAGGTTTAGCATTTGGTCTAGTGAGAGGTTTAGTCTTTACGTTAATTTAAGGGTTATTGTTAGGGCTAGTGCTAGGATTTTGTTTAGGGCTAGGGCTAGATTTATGACTCTATTTATAATTAGGTTTGTCTAGTGCTACTTGTACTGTTAGGTTTAGGTGTAAGTTTACCGGTAGAGGTAGTGTAACGGTTCAGTTTAAAGTTAGGGTCAGGTTTAGATCTAGGTTTAGTGTTAGTGTCAGAATAAGGGTCAAGGTTAGGGTTAGGGTTAGAGCTAGAATGAGGGCTATGTTTAGGACTAGTAATAGAGTTAGGGTTTGGGGAAGGCTAAGAATTATAGTTAGATCTAGGGTAGCATTAGGATGAAGATTTGGCTTAGGTTAAGGGATAGGGTGATATGTAGGGCTAGGGTTAAGTGTTAGGGTTAGTGTTAGAGTTAGGGTTAGGGTTAGCATTAGTTTTTGGTTTGGGGTTATATTTAGGTTAAGGGTTAGTGTTAGGGTTAGTGTTAGGTGTAGGATTAATATTAGGTGGGTGTTAGGGTTAGGGTTAGGGTTAGGACAGGTTTAGGTTTAGGGTTTGGTTAGGGTTAGGGTTAGGGTTAGTGTTACGTTAAGGTTACGGATAGGGTTAAGGTTGATGGTTAGTGTTAGGGTTAGGGTTAGTATTCAGATTAGGGTTAGAGGTAGGTTAAGGTTTAGGGTTAGGGTTAGTTTCAGGGTTAGGTTTAGGTTTATTGTTAGGGTTAAGGTTAGGGTTAGGATTAGTGTTAGGGTTACAGTTAGGTTTAGGTTTACATTAAGTGTTAGGGTTTGTGTTAGAGTTAGGGTTTGGTTTAGGGTTAGGTTTACAGTTAAGATTAGTGTTATATTGAGGGTTAGGGTTAGGCTTAGGGTTAGAGTTAGGGTTAGTGTTAGGTTTAATGTTAGTGTTTGTGATGGGGTTATGGTTAGGTTTATGGTTCGGGTTAGGATTAGGGTTAGTTTTAGAATTAGGGTTAGGTTTAGGTTTAGGTTTATTGTTAGGTTCAGTGTTAGGTTTACGGTTAGGGTTTCTGTTAGAGTTAGGTTTTGGGTTATTTTTAGCTTTAGGATTAGGGTTAGGGTTAGTGTTATGGTTAGGGTTATAGTTAGGTGTAATGTTAGTGTTACCATTTGAGTAAATGTAAGGTTTAGGGTTAGTGTTATGTTTAGGCTTAGAGTTAGGGTTA
>NW_026012203.1:0-1862 GCF_001458135.2 Marmota marmota marmota | reverse complement strand
AGTGAGACTTAGGTGTAGGTTTAGGGTTAGTTTTAGGGTTAGTTGTAGGTTAGGTTAGTGTTAGGATTAGGGTTAGGATTAGTGTTAGGGTTAGTTTTAGGTGTGGGTTAGTGTTAGGGTTAGGGTTATGGTTAAGTTTAGGCTTCATGTTAGAGTTTCAGTTAGGGTTAGATTTAAAGATAGTTGTAGAATTATGGTTAGGAATAGTGTTAGTGTTACAGTTAGAATTAGGATACGTTTTCGGATTAGTCTTTGTGTTAGTGTTAGAGTTAGGTTGAAGCTTAGTGTTACAGTTAGGGTTAAAATAAGTGTTAGGGTTAAGGTTATGTTTATGGTGAGTTTTAGAGTTAGTGTTAGTGTTATAATTACGGTTCATGAGAGTGTTAGGGTTAGGTTATTGTAAGGGTTAGGGTTAGTGTTAGGGTTAGGATTAGGATTTGTGTTAGAGTTACATTTAGGATTATGTTTAGGGTTACGGTTAGAGTTAGGATTAGCGTTAGTGTTAGATTAGGTATAGGGGTGGGTTAATGTTAGTGGTAGGGTTCGGGTAAGGTTTAAGATTGGGGTTAAAGTTAGGGTTAGGTTTTGGTTTAGAGTTAGGTTAGGATTAGGGTTATGTTTAGGGTTCTTGTTAGAGTTAAGGTTATGGTAAGTGTTAGCTTTAGGTTTATGTTTAGGGTTACGGTTAGGTATAGTGTTAGTGTTAGGGATAGGTTTAGGGTTAGTATTAGGGTGAGGGCTGGGGTTAGGGTTAGGGTTAGGTTTAGGGTTAGTTTTAGGGTTAGTGTTTATGGTTAGGTTTAGGTTTAGTGTAAAGTTTAGGGTTAGTGTTAGTGTTAGTGTTAGTGTTAGGGTTAGTGTTAGGGATAGGGTTAGTGTTAGATTTGGGTTTGGTTTAGGGTTAGATTTAGTATTAGTTTTAGGGTTAGGTTTAGGGAGAGTGTTAGGGTTAGTGATAGGTTTGGGGTTAGGGCAAAGGTTATGGTTAGTGTTAGTGTTACACTTAGGGTTAGTGTTACTTTTAGGGTTTATTTTAGGCTTAGGTTTAGGGTTAGTTTTAGGGTTATGGTTAGTGTTAGGGTTCGGTTTTGGGTTAGGGTAAGTTGTAGAATTTGGTTTAGGGTTAGATTTAGTGATAGGATTGTGTTTGTGTGAGGGATATGGTTTGTGTTAGCGTAAGATTTAGGGTTGGATGTTAGGATTAGGGATAGGGTAAGGGTTAGGGTTAGGGTTAGGATTAGGGGTAGAGTGAGGCTTATGTTATGTTTAGGGATAGGTTTAGGGTTAGTTTTAGGGTTACTTGTAGGTTATTGTTAATGTTAGGGTTAGGGTTATGTTTAGTGTTGGGTTACGGTTTATGTTATGGGAAGGGTTAAGGTCATGGTTAGGAGTAGGATTTGTTTTAGGGTTAGGTTCAGTGTTAGTGTAAGGGCTAGGGTTAGCGTTAGTGATAGTGTTAGGGTTAGGGATAGGTTTAGGGTTACTTTTAGGTTTAGGGTTAGAATTAGTGTTAGGGTCAGGGTTATGGGTAAGTTTAGTGTTAGGATTAGGGTTAGGTTTATGGTTAACGTTAGTTTTTGGGTTATGGTTAGGTTTTGGATTAGGGCTAGTGTTAAGGTTAGTGTTAAGGTAAAAATTATGGTTTGTGTTAGGGTAATTGTTAGCTTTTGGTTTTGTTTTATGTTTAGAGTTAAAATTAGTGCTTTGGTTATGATTAGAAGGAGGGTTAGAGTGAGGCATATGGTTACTCAAGGTTATGGTTAGAATTCGGGTTAGAGTGAGACTTAGGTGTAGGTTTAGGGTTAGTTTTAGGGTTAATTGTAGGTTAGGTTAGTGTTAGGATTAGGGTTAGGATTAGTGTT
>NW_026012202.1:0-2758 GCF_001458135.2 Marmota marmota marmota | reverse complement strand
TCGAACCCGCGACCTTGGCGTTATTAGCACCACGCTCTAACCAACTGAGCTAACCGGCCACTCGCATTTCACTGGCTGCCCTGACGCCTAGAAGGTTTGGCAGCGCTCTGGCGCCGCTAGGCTGAGTGCCCGCGCAGTGTCCGCGCCGGCTGCGCCCCTGCTCCAATGGGACCCGGCCGCGGGAGCGAGAAAACCAGACCGGGGCTGGGGAGGCGGCTGTCTACATCAGCGAGGCCTCCGCAGGCAGGATGGAGACGTGGCTGGGGAGTAAGCCTTTCGAATATTTCACTTCGATGCTGTTTTTATCACCTGAGAACCCTTGCCAGGAAGCTCCCGGCATGCAGAGCCTTTAGCTAAATCAAACTTGGAAAATACGGAGAGCCGGGTTAAGGACAGAAGAACCCTCGGGTTCCCCGCCGTCCATCAAACCAGAGCCTCTGGGGTCTTGGCTTCCTTCCTGCCAGTCTTTTAATTGTAGAGGTGTCGTTTAAAAGATGTTTTGAATCCAAAGCCTTACTTGAAAGAATATCATTTTATGTTGTTTTTTTTTTTCTACTTAATATTCTATCATAAGTATATCCCTAAGTAATTGCAGGTGTCACTAATTTATTTTTTGTTCATCTTTTGAGACAGGGTCTCGCTTGAACTTGGCTGGCCTCCACCTCAGCCTCCTAGTAGCTGGGATCACAGGGCCAATGTCAGTTTGTATGGTTCCTCTTGGGGATGCAGAGCCCTTGCCTAGCTTGTGTGAGGCCCTGAGTTCAGTCTCCAGTCCTGGGGGTCGGGGGAGTTCTTCAGCACAGAGTTTCATTGAATAGATAAAACATAGCTTTCCCGTTTTTATCTTATTTTTTAAAAATGCATCCTGCACGCGCTAGACAGTTCAACTCTCTACCACCGAGCCACAACCCCAGCCCCCTTTTATTTATTTATTTATTTATTTTGATACCAGGGATTGAACCCAGAGGCACTTAACCACTGCCTTGAAAATATTGGCTAGTCTGACTTTGAACTCTCCATCCTCCTGCCTCAGGGCCACTGGGATTGATGAGCCACCTTGCCCTGCCTTTTGTGTGTGTGTGTGGTGCTGGGAATTGAACCCCGGGACTTGTGCGTGAAAGGCAAGCACTCTACCAACTGAGCTATATCCCAGTCCCATGCTTCTCTTCTTCTTCTTTTTTTTAAATTAATATATAATTTACTTTTTTAAAAAATTGTAGATGGACACAATATCTTTATTTTATCTATTTTTTTTTTAAATATGGTGCTGAGGATCGAACCCAGTGCCTCAGGCATTCGAGGCACGCACTTACCACTGAACCACAACCCCAGCCCTCTTCTTTTCTTTTTAATGCTGGAAAAAATATTTTCAATTTGCCTTCTTGTTAATGGAATACATCACATGATACAAGGTACAAGGGTTGAAATAGCTAAGAGGTAGCAAGGGGATAGGGTCTGTATACCAGGGGAAAAACAGGGTAGAGACAGCGATGGGAAGAGGACTCCACCATGTCCACTCCTGGCCCATGCGTCCTGGGGCCTCCTGGTTGCTGAAGAGCCTCACCTGGGGCGCTGCTGTGGCTCAGGCTCCCAGAGTGCAGGAAGGGAGCCAGGTTCACATTGTCCACTCCTCTCCTCTGACTTCTCCAATAAACTGCAACTGCTGCACGTTCACCTGCCTGATGAAAGAAGAAGAACCAAAATCCAGCTGATTCACAGACCTTATTGAAAGGATGTTACATAGTTCACCCCTCCATGAGGAAGTCTAGAGGACTGGTTTTAGAAAAGCAGTCAGTCGGTCCACACATACTCATCAAGCTTGGCAGTGCTGTCTCCAGGCATCAGCTTAGAAAAGACAGATGTGACCAACAACAGAGAAGCTGAGGTGCCAGATTGATTACATGAGCCATGGTGGGAGGCTGGGCCAGTTTTCTGAAGTCTGTGACATTTGTGTTCCAAACAAGGATGCAGTGGGCCCCACAGTGATAGGACCCTTCCCATGAGAGCTTCATCCTGGCTTAGGCTACATTCCCCGAGCCTCACACACCATCTGGCATAGTGCTGCTCCAGAAATAGGAGCCAACCCAGAAGCCCAGCAATACCAGTAAAACCTGAATCCACCTTGCCTGCGTTGGAGTTCCTCTAGCTCACTGGACAACTCCAGTTTACGTGTGCCCTTGATTCACACATGGCTGAGGCTCATTGGGGCGAGTCAGGACCACATCCTCCAAGTGTCCTAGATGATGCCCCTGAACCATTCCAAAGATGACATTTTGTAGCTCCCCCCCCACCTGCATAAAAATACTAACACAGGAAGTATTTATCCCCAGCAGGTGTTTTGGTTTTTTTCTTTTATGGGTCCCCTCGCACCCCCGAGACTGGAAACTGAATATTTCTGGAAAGTGCCACTTGTTGGTCCTGTTAGTTTACTGATTAGTTAGCCTAACCATGTTCTTAGTGACACATGTCCTGTTATTGTTGGGAAGTACCAACTAGCTCTGTGTTACTCTCTTTTAATTGTGAAGCTCCAATAGAATGTTTCCACTCAAAAACTAAAAATAAATAGTCAAATGCATGAATTTAAAAGTCACCTTAATTTTATGTATTTTGAGATGGGGCAATATCTCCCTGCGTTGCCCAGGCTGGTCTCAAAGAGATACTCCTACCTCAGCCTCCCAAGTAGATGGGATTACCAGCCCTCACAACGGTGCCAAACCCATTTTACATTTTAAAACGAAGTCAGATTAAGCCATTTCTC
>NW_026012201.1:0-2758 GCF_001458135.2 Marmota marmota marmota | reverse complement strand
TTTTTAAAATTTTTTTTTTTTTTTTTTTTTTTTTTGTGGTGCTGGGGATTGAACCCAGGGCCTTTACATGTGAGGCAAGCACTCTACCAACTGAGTAAAATTCTTTATACTTGAAAAAAAAAATAGTCTTAGACACAACTCCAATACTTATTACCACAAAGCTACAGTAATCAAGATAGTGGCATGGGGATCAAGTACTGGCATGAGGATCAAGTACTGGCATGAGGATAGACATACAGAAAAATAAAACAAAATTAATAGTCCAGAAATAAACCTCACATTTATAGTCAATGTTTTAAAGTTGTTGGGATAGTTTAATGGGGAGATGATAAATAGTATTTTCTAAGATATTTCTGGGACAACTAGATAGATTCATAAGAATGAAGTTGGACCCTTATCTCACACTCTATCAAAAATGAATCACAAATAGATTAAGACCTACATGTAAGAGCTAAAAGTATTAGATTCATAGAAAAAAAAAAGTGTAAATCCTTGTAACCTTGAATTAGTTTCTTAAATGTGACACCAGAAGTACAAATGACAAGGAAAAGAAAAAAAGTCAACATCATAAAAATTAAACACTTGTGCCTTAAAGAACCATTATCCTATCAAAAAATGCAATTTCTATCAAAAAAGATTGATTTTTTTCAATCTCTCTTATCAAGAGATTGAAAAAGAAACAAAACAAAACAAAAACCATAAGCCAGGCACAGTAGTGCATGCCTGTAATTCCAGGGACTCTAATGCCAGGGACTCTGAGGCAGGAAGATCACAAGTTTGAGACCAGCCTGAACAACCTAGCAAGGCCCTAAGCAATTTAGTGAAATCCTGTCTCAAAATTAAAAAGGGCTGGGGATGTGGCTCAGTGGTAGAGTACCCCTGGGTTCAACTCCCAGTAACACACACACATACACACACACACACACACACACACCATAGACTGGGGTAGGGAGAATTTGCAAATCATATTTGATAAGGATCATGTATATTTATACTATATAGAATACTCTCACAAATCAATAATGAAAAGACAACCCAATTTTAAAATGGGACTTGAATAGTCAACTGCTCCAAGAAGATTAAAAAAAAAATGACCAAGAAGCACATGATAAGATGTTCCAATTATTTAGTCATCAGGAAAATGCAAATCAAAACCATAAAGAAGCCAAGTATGGTGGTGCTCACCTGTAGTCCCAGCTACTCGGGAGACTAAGGCAGGAGGATCACTTGAATCCAGGTGATTAGTGCTAGCCTGGGAAACAGTGAGGCAGGCCCTGTCTCTTAAATTAATTAATTAACAAAAATCTGACTCAAGAAAGAATAGAAAATAAGAATAGCCGAGAGCCAATTTAAAAAATTAGTTCATATTTATAATTCTCAAAAAGAAAATCCTGAACTAGATGGGTTTAAAATAAAATAAAATTTAAAGTTTAAAATAAAATTCTATCAGTCAAGTAAAAATTATAGTCTTAAAGTATTAAATATAGTGGCTGTCATAATCTTGATATCAAAACCCAACAAGATTAATTCAAGAAAGGAAAATTGAATGTGTGCAGTGGCACATGCCTGTCATTCTGGCAACTCAGGAGGCTGGGGCAGGAGGAAGCAAGTTTGAGACCAGTCTGGGCAACTCAATGAAGCCCTAAGCAATTTAGCAAGACCTTGTGTCAAAAATAAAAAAGGCCTGGGGATAAAGCTCACTGGTAAAGCACACCTGGTTCAATTTCCAGAACTGAAAAAGAAAGGAAGGAAGGAAAATTAGAGCCAGGTATGGTGGTGCAGTGAGTGACTCAGGAGGCTCACACAGTAGGGTCATAAGTTCAAGGCCAGCCTGGGCAACTTAGTGAGACCATGTCTCAAAATAAAAAGGAGTATGATTGCGATATAGCTCAGTGTTCCTGGCTTCAATCCCCAAATCCCCAGTACCAAAAAAAAAGAAAGAAAATTAAACCAATCTCATTCATGAATATAGTTGAAAAATCTGAAGTAAAATTTTAGTAGGCCCGATCCCCAATACAATGTATAAAAAATATATTTTAGCTACCCTGTTGATTTAAAGCTAAGAATACAAAGTTGGTTTAACACTAGAAACTCAGTTTATGCTAATTCAAGGATAAAATTAAAGTGTTTTTGCATAAGATATGTACTTCATATATGTACTCTGGTATATTTCTGTCACTTTGTGGAATTAACTTTGTATGTCACTGAACCATCTCACTCAAGAGCTCATAAAAAAACACTGAAATATTTTTATGCAGAGGAAAATAGTACAAGCAAAGATTTAAACTACTGTTAAGACTTGTTTGATGCTATTGTTCTTTTACTTGTACATTTTATTTAATAAACCTCTATCTTGTTTTCTCCTTGCATGTTTTGTTTAGAATTTTATGTTTCTTTTGTAATTGTGGGTATCTATTTGTTTATTTCAACCACAAACCCAGGTTTTTGAGGGCAGGGACTATGTTGGCAGGGTGATTGGCATAGTTGACACAGTACAAGGTTTGGAGCTTGATGGGTTTAGGATTCATATCCTTGCTCTACAATTGGAGCGATTTCAGGGAAACTTAGCTTCTTTGAATTTCCATTTCTTATGACCCTTTATTAGAAAGAGGACAGAGATTTCCAGCTTAGAACTCATATTCAGACAACCTGCATGGTCCACATACCCAGAAGAAAAACTCACGTCACTTGCCATCATTCCCCAGGTTACAATGTGCTAAAAGTGCACAGTTGACCCCATTATTGGTGGGGGGGGCGG
>NW_026012200.1:0-2758 GCF_001458135.2 Marmota marmota marmota | reverse complement strand
TTCAAAATGCCTTGCAGTGCTGGTTTTCTGGCTGCGAATTCTTTTAACTTTTGTTTATCGTGAAATATTTTAATTTCATTGTCAAATGTGAAGCTTAATTTTGCTGGATACAGTATTTTTGCTGGATACAGTATTCTGGTTGGAATCCATCTATTTTTCAGCGTTTATAATACGTTGTTCCAGGATCTTCTTGCTTTCAACGTCTGTGATGAAAAATCAGCTGTGAACCTAATTGGTTTACCCCTGAATGTAATCTGCCTCCTTTCTCTCATAGCTTTTAATATTCTCTCCTTGTTCTGTATGTTGGATATCTTCATAATTATGTGTTTTGGAGTTGATCTATTATGGTTTTGTATGTTTGGGGTCCTGTAGGCTTCCAGGATTTGGCAATCCATTCCATCTTTCATATCTGGAAAGTTTTCTAAGATTCAGCAGAATTTTGCTAGCAGTTTCTCAGCAGGTAGAATCTGAACGTTATAATGCATCTCTCTGTCCCCGTGGTTGAGGAGGTACTGAAAGCACTGCCTCCCCGCCCGCCGCCATGTTGAGTCTCCCTCTTCTTTGAATTAATTTTCAAGTCTGCTCTCCAGAGTGAGCACCAAACACAGAAAAATGAAATCTGAAGCCAGAGCCACCTGTAAATCAGCCACTAGGGGGCAGGCTTGTTCCAGTGTGTCCCATCTCCCCCAAGTAATTTTCTATTGCTGGGTTCTAGAGCCAGATTTCATTGTGCCCAGTAAAGGGAATGGTCAGCTCGTGGGTGGACTCTGTCTCAGGTCTGGGTTGTCCATTTGCCCTTAGCTTTATTGTTCTTTCCCTTCTTCTCTTCCTCCTCCTCCTTATTATCTTTTTGCCACCCTTTCTCCTCCCCCTTCTTCATCTACTTCTTTCTTCATACTGGGCATTGAACTCAGGGGTGCTTAAGCACTGAGCCACATCCCCAGCTCTTTTTAATTTTTATTGAGGCAGGTTCTCACTAAGCTGCTTAGGGCCATGGTAAGTCGCTGAGCCTGGATTTGAACTCTGCCACAGCCTCTCAAGCCACTGGGATAACAGACACTTGCCACCACATTTGGTCCCCAGCTATATTTTATTTTGAGACAGGATCTCACTAAGTTTTCCAGACTAGCCTCAACCTCATGATCCTCTTGTTTCAGCTTCTTGAATAGCTGCATTATAGACAGGTACCACCATGCTCAGTTTAAATGTAAACAATGCTAAAAGCCACATACAGTATTTGAGAGCATTTGGAAATAAGAGATGGAAAATGCTAATTCTGATATGAGGCTCGATTGTCATGTGTATCTTGTATACATGACAGTGTGCCACTCTGGAGTGAATCCAGGGAAAGAAATAAATCAGAAGAGTCCAGCCTATTAAAAATATTGTGTAGTACCAGGTTTGGTGACCTGCCCCTGTAATCCCAGCTACTTGGGTAGTTCAAGATGCCCTCTTCCTAGCACCTTCCTCCAGCCCTGTTTTGTCAGAGTTTGACATGGAGTGGTGTCATTTTGATGGAAAACTTTCACCATTAGCTCCACCTGTAAGTGTACAGCAGTTCATGGCTGATAGACATCCTCAGCAAGGACACATCCAGAGTTGGTTTCCTTGAGTTATCTGAAACTGATGGCAACAGTTTGGAGTGCTTGTGATTGTAGGAAAGTGTTTAAAACCCTTTAAAGCCAGGAAGGCAAGCATGGGGACTATAAAAGGAATAATCGCCAATGACAGAGAGATAGGTATGCTCATCCTGCTTGCATGCCTGATTATTTATTTATTTTTATTCCTGAACTACAAATATTTCACTATATGGATGATGTATTATTAGCACATAAAGATAAAAACACATTGCTGAAATGTTATGCCACACTTACAAACTTATTAAAAAATTATAATCTAGAGATAGCAATATATAAAGTACAATTAAATTTTCCAATTAATCATTTAGGAGTTCTATTATCCTCAACCATGGTCCATCCACTAAAAATTCAAATAAGAGTAGATCAACTCATATCACTTAATGACTTTCAAAAGTTATTGGGAGACATAAATTGGATAAGGCCTTATCTAGGCATACCAACAGGAGAGTTGGGACCTTTATTTGATATTCTAAAAGTTCCATCAGATCCAAATTCACCCCACATGTAGACTCCTAAAGCAAGAAAGGCATTAAAAATTATTGAAACATATATGGAAAATATGCATTTGGATAGAATTGATATAAGTTTGCCTTTATTATTTATTGTACTACCAACAAAAAATATTCCTACAGGAGTATTTTGGCAAGAAGGTCCATTATTGTGGATACATTTATCTTATTCTCCTAACACTATTCTTACTAGGTATCCTGAGGCTGTAGGACAATTAATACTCAAAAGAATAAAAGCAGCGAAGGGAGTGTTTGGAATTTCTCCCAATAAAATTATTACTCCATATACTATGGATCAAATTGATGAGTTAGCTAATGAGTTAAATACTTGGGCAATAATCCTGTGTAAATCTAATGTTTTATTTGATAACCACTTACCATCTAATCCTTTGTTGTCTTTTTGGTCTAAGCATCCTGTAGTTTTTCCAAAAATGACAAGAAAAACCCCTATCATGAATGCTCCAAATATATTCACTGATGGGTCAAATAATGGTACAGCAGCAGTAGTTACCCCTGATTAAACTTTTACATTTTAGTACCCAAACAATCAGCTCAAAAGGTAGAGCTTAATGCAGTATTACAAGCTTTTGTGATGTTTAAAGATTCTGT
>NW_026012199.1:0-2758 GCF_001458135.2 Marmota marmota marmota | reverse complement strand
GGGGAGGGGGATGCTGGAATGGAGCCAATGGAGCCAATTATATCCCATGAGTACGTGATTATGTCAGAACAATCCCCAATATTGTATATAACTGTGATGCCCTGAAAAAACATTTTTAAAAGAATTCTGAGGCCTATGAGCAGCCCTGTTATATATCTATCCTTTTAAACCAATCTGAGAAGGAGCTCTAAGGTCTGGAGGGACAGTCATGAAAGGGCGTGTTGACGCGTGAACTTGAGCAGCTCTGCAGAGTGGCAGAATCAGACTGTGCCAGTGTCTAAGGTGCCCTGCTGGCTTGGCTTTGTTCAGCTACCCAGGGAGCATCTGCTGCATGGTCTTGGGTAACAGTGTTTGATGGCAGTTTATGATATCTAAGGAATTTTCATAACTGTGACCCCACTTGATTCTTACATCACAGAGTTGATAGTTACAGTCCTTTAAGACACTTTAAAAAGTGAGGAAACTAAAAATGAAAGATAAAAGTCATTTTCAATATCTCTTGGCTCCATGTCTCACCTTTAATTCTCTCCATAGTAACACAGTTTGACTCAATGATTAATTTAGTGGAGGCTCAGCTCTGGAAGTCAGGAAACTGCATAGAAATCCCTTTTCTTTATTTGGAACAGGCAAATAATGAAAAAGAAAGCAGATATCAAGTAAGTTTTTATATCTGAGTGTCAAATGTCCTTTCCTATGAAGTCCTATATTTTCTTTACAGGGGCAACGGGATCCTCCTTTTACATGCCCCATTTAAACTTGACAACAGTCATGCGATTTACCTTCATTTTAGAATGAGGAAACTGAGGCTCAGAGAGGTTAAGTAACTTCTACATGTTACACAGCCAAACAGCGGATGAGACTGAGCTTGAATCAGGATCTAACCTGAAGCTTTGGTTCATAACCATCACTTTTTGTGGTCTCCATATACTACCATATTGGATTAAGGAAGAATTAAATTCTTTTCAGAAATCACCACCTAAGTATATCAGGAATTATTATATTTTCATGGACATTCTTCATCAAAAGCTGGTTTAAAATTTTTGACTTTTAAGTAAACTTAAAAGTAAACTTATCAATAGAAATTACTTTCCTTAATTACTCTTTTCCCTACAACTATAGATGAGTTTTTTGTTATTTTACTTTTACTTTGTAAATCTTTGCTAAAGTTTATCTATATCACTTTTATCATTTAAATTTTATCATATTTATTTACATAAGGCAGAAGTTTTCCTAAAAATAAAATTTCTGAGTAGTAATTCATTTCAAAACTGCATATGCACCTGCTTTATGTAGAGATGAATATGACTCTGCCAGATTCTGATTGCCTAGTCCCTTTCCTTCCTTTTGCCTTCTCTTTCTCTACAACCACCCTGGGACACTTGCCACTTCTCCCTTCTCATAATTACATTTTAAAGGAACAGGTTTTTTTTTTCCCCTTATTTTTGCTGGTTTGAGCAAGCTGCATTCAGTCCAGTTTTTCTGCTGATATTTTGACACCCTTCTCCTTTTTTACTTCACTAATGGCTCCCTTCCCCCTCCTGTGCTCACAGTGACACCCGTGTCTTCCTATTTAAAGAAATGATATGGTCATTTCTCCCAAGTCAGGGTTCTAGTTTTCCACTTACCCTTCATCCCAGAAAGTTAAATATTTAAAATATGCCCATTATTCCATCTCTAGTTCTCCCCTGCCACCTGCCCTGCCAACCATGAATGAAACTTTTAGAATAGAATCACTTGGTTTTCTTTCTAGATTTTGCAGAGGTCTTTAAAAACCTTTGATATGTCCCTTATTTTTCAAGAGTTCATTTTTAATCACTTTCTGGACTCAAAACATTCCAGTCTAGCATTGTGCGTGCTACTGAAGGATAAACACATCTTGCCAGCTTCCTTGCTCAGCACCATGTCCTTCCCACCACCTCTCCATAATGTAGAGTTCTGCCCCCCTGCCATTCCCTCATTTAGCATCTTTTCTAGAATATTTTCTTCATATGAAAAAAATCTCTTCATTGGGGAATATTCTCTGACTATGTCCACATTAATATCCAGTTTTTTCATGTTCATAGTAGAACAGTAATTGGCTGGTGTAGGATTATTAGGTGGCAGATCTTTCTTTTCCTTGTGTTTGTAGGATATTAGCTCATTGTCATGTTCCATGTTACAGAAGAGTCTCATTCTTTTTCCTTTGCAGGAAACCTATATTTTTTTTCCCTGTGTAGAAGCTTCTGAGATTTTTCTCATTAGCCTTAGAATACAGGAATATGACAAGGATACATCTTTTTTATGAATCAATTTTATTAGAAACTCATTGATTCTAATATGCAGAAATGCCCTTCATCTGCTTTGGGATATTTTCTACTATAATGACTGTCTCTGTTGTTCCTTTGAAAACTTTTTCTCCTTCTGAGAAGTGCCTTTGTTGCTATTGTTGTTTTAGTATCCTGTTTACAATTAGTCAAATCAGCTTCCTTTTAAAACAAAAACTTTTCTCTAAAAACTTAAAAAAAAAATCATTCCTTTGAGTATGGGACGCTGGGATCTATATTGCAAAAAATATATCAATCTTTCTCACTGTGTTCACTTTGGTCTTGCCATTATCCTTCCAGTCCACTAACCTGATCTCAGCAATTACCATCTTCTCTATCTATTGAAATGTTTAGTGGGAAGTTATCCTTTTTTAAGTCTGGAAAGTCTCTTTTTCCCCATATTTGTGCAATTCTTTAAGTTGTTGTTGTTTTGTTTTTGTTTTTTTTTTTTTTTT
>NW_026012198.1:0-2758 GCF_001458135.2 Marmota marmota marmota | reverse complement strand
TCCTCCTCCTCCTCCTCCTCCACCTCCTTTTCTTCCATCTTCTTCTTTGATATGAGGAGTCTCTTTTCTCCTTGATTTCTTTTTTTTTAATTTTTTATTCTAATTAGACATGCATGACAGTAGAATGCATTTTGACAGATCATAGATAAATGGAGCATAACTTATCAGTCTTCTGGTTATACATGATGTAGAGTTACACCGGTCATGTAATCATATATGTACATAGGGTAATAATGTCCTAATCATTCTACTATCCTTTCTACTCCCATCCCCTTCCTCTCCCTTTGCTCCCCTCTGTCTAATCCAAAGAATCCCTATTCTTCCCTAGCTACTACCCCCCAATGTGAATTATTATCTGCATATCAGAGAAAACATTAGGCCTTTGGTTCTTTGGGATGGGCTTATTTCACTTAATGTAAGTGAAATAAACTCCATCCCAGCTCCATCCAGCTCCATCCATTTAACTGGCAAATGCCATAATTTCTTCTTTAAGGCTAAGGAATATTCCATTGTGTATATATCCCACATTTTCTTTATCCATTCATCTGTTGGTTCCATAGCTTAGCTATTGTGAATTGAGCAGCTATAAACATTGGTGTGGTTGCGTTACTATAGTATGCTGATTTTAAGTCGTGTGAGCATAAACTGAGGAGTGGGATAATTGGGTCAAAAGGTGGTTCCATTCCAAGTTATCTAAGAAATCTTTATACTGCTTTCCAAAGTGGTTGCACCAATTTGCAGTCCCCGCAACAATGTATAAGTATACCTTTTTCCCCACATCCTCACCAACATTTATGGTTGCTTGTATTCTTGATAATTGCCATTCTGACTGGAGTGAGATGAAATCTCAGTGTAGTTTTGATTTGCGTTTCTCTAATTTCTAGAGATGTTGAACATTTTTTTCATCACTATAATGCCCAGGTTGGTCACACAGTCATGCCATGTTCTGGCATCAATCTTCTGAGGATCTGGATTCTGAGCTATTTTTAATTGATCTAAGATTATGCATAATTTAGAATAACTGGATTAGTTCCATAGGCAATTGGATGCATGAAAACATATGTTCTAATGTATTTTTCATCCAAAATATGCAATTTCTTTGAGAAGTCCACATAATAGTGTTTTTCTAGTTGTAGCGTTTAAAGGTACAAGCATTTTATAAAACAGTCTCTCTTTAAAAATGCTTGAGTACATAACAGGGTTTCTTAAAGTGATTTAGCTTTTCAACAAAATTGTAGCCCAGAAAATATGCACTGATAAGAGTAATAGAATGTACAGAGTACTAAGTGCTAGGTAATGTACTAGAAACTTTACATCTATAGTTTTCACAAAAATACTATAATAAGGTGCTTTTATCCCCATTCATATTCAGGAAAATAAGGCTTAGAGATTTTTAGAACCTGGAATAGACAATCTAAGTATAAAACTTGAGTATCAAGCAAGGTAAGAAGGATGAATATTAAGATACAGCAGCTGTATCTGTCTGTAAGCACTAAGGATCTAGGTAATTTCCTTGAGTGGTTTTACTTACAGACTGGATCAGAGAGAAGGTATATATTATGGGAACTTCTCCTGTCAGCCTCTTCTCCCACAGCATGCTTCCACCAGAGACATCCAGGGAAGCAGGCACACTGAGATACTCATCCTGTGATGCTCCTATAAACTGGCAAAAAGAGACACACAGACCACACCCAGAAGCAGGAGAGAGAGAAAACTCAAAAATAAACCCCAAGGCATCTGGTGTGGCGACTCTAATCCAATGAAATGATCAGGGAGAGAGAAATTTTACAAAATACTATAGGGAGAATGAGACACAGACCATTAAAGACATTCATAAATGAAAAGGAAAAATTTATAAAAGAGTGATACATAACTATATGCAACAGATTGGGGGTGGGGGTCATCGTACCTTTCATCAGAAAGGGACAAGAAACAGAACAGGGCACACAAATAAACAGCTGCTAGATATAATTGGATAGAGAGGCTCACACATTCAGAGACATTTACACACAAAACAAAGTGAGTTGCTTGTACTTCTGCAAAGGAAGAGTGAAATCTATGCTTAACTGGACAGAAAACTCACAGGAGCTCACACAAAAGAGAATACATACACAGTGGCAGATAGACATCCCCACACACAAAGAGAGACATAGATGCTCATAGCTCGAAGACAAGAAGAGTAAGATGCTAGTTCTTGCTGTAATAATAGTTCAAAAGCTGCCGTGTTTCCCTGGCTTCAGCACTAGGCAGGGAGCTGGAATTCCTTGTTTCCCAGGCCACAGAGGATGCCACTAACTTGGATCATGGTGCTGCAATCTTACTGTATTGTTCTACTTTTTTTTTTTAAATTTCATCATGTTCTGGGGTGCAAATTTCTCTCACTCTGACATTTATTCCTCTTGGACATTTTTGACAATTTTCACATCTTCTTCAGATTTCTTAATTTTACTAAAATTAAATTCTGAATTTCTTCTGGTTGGGTTCATTGGTTTACCTAAAATTTTTTTTTCCTTTTTTCAGCCTGTCTCATGAAAGTCTGATATATCATTATATAAGATAGTAAGGTGGATATTCTTGATAACAGGTGGAACTTGAAGAACCTAGAATAGTTTCAGTATTAAATACATTTTAGACTAGGATAATTTGAGATATTTTGAGGGAGAATGTATTTTTGGCTGGACTTCTAATTTGAAAGCAAAGGGATAGAGTTATTTACATTTAAATGGTATATATATATATATATATATATATATATATA
>NW_026012197.1:0-2758 GCF_001458135.2 Marmota marmota marmota | reverse complement strand
GGGGCAAAACCAGAAAATATGTTAAAGGACAACAGGAGATAATGGAAAGATCTCCAATGGAAAGAATTCCCAATGGTTAAAGTAGGGATGAATTGAGCAGCAAAGTATTATTTTAAAAAGGGGGGGGGGGACAAAAAACAGCTTAAGGAAACTATCCAGATGACTGATATATATATATAAATGACTGAATACACAAACAAATGAGGTTGAGTAGAAACCTCTTGTGCAGAAGAATTCCATATAATTGAGAAAGACACAGTCATCAAGGAGGTAGAGCTAACTCTCTGATCCCTAAGTGTGGGCTCTGCATTGTGACTTCCTCCAGAAGATGTGGACATGCAAAAAAAGAGTAACTTCACAGTAAGAAACCTGAAAGGCCCTTCCTCAAGCAGGTGAGCACAATCAATACTACCATTTCACCTTGAGGGCATGAGATGATAGAGCTGCTTTTCATCTCAGTGACCAGCTTCCCCCAGTCCAACAGCCCAAGGCTAAATATGGGAAACACAAGGAAACCTGAAAGGCACTGCCTCAGCCAGGTGAGCACAGTCAATACTAATATAACAATAAGGACAGAGATAACAGAGAAGCTTTCCACCTCTGTGACCTGCCTCCCCCAGACCCACAGCCCCAGTTTAAATATGAAAAGAAAAAAGGAAAATTCAAAAAAAAAATCTAAAAAATACCTGACAAGTCATCCTCAATGCTGTCAAGGTCATCAGAACAAGGAAGTTCATAGAAACTGTCACTCCAAGAGAAGTCTATGGAGACATGATGACTGGATCTCACATTGGCTCCTAGATGGATCCTAGAACAGGAAGACACAGAACTGAGAATCCAAAGGATATGTGACTTCAGTTAATGTTAACATACCATTATTTTTTCTTCATGACAAATGGTCTAAGATGTTAACACTTTAGAGACAGCTCACCTAAGTCTTAACAAGGGAAGAAACCAGGTTGAGGCTACCTGGGAAATCTCTGCACTTTCTTTTCAATTTCTGTATAAAGATAAAACTAAGCCTGGCATGGTGGCATATGCCTGTAATCTCAGCATCTTGAGAGGCTGAGGCAGGAGGATTTTGAGTTCAAAGCCAGCCTCAGCAACTTAGTGAGGCCTTAAGTAACTCTGTGAGACCCTGCTTCTAAAAAACATATAAAAAAGGGCTGGGGATGTGGCTCAGTGATTAAGCGCCCAATCCCCAGTACCCCCACACCAAAAAAAAAAGATTAAACTACTCTAAAGTAAAACCTTAGGACATGGTTATATTTTCTCAAACACTTACTTGTTTAATTATTCATACAGTTAATTACTGGTAACTGACACTCTTAGCTACTTCTGTATTTTATTATGAACATTCATAACACAAAAATCAAATAGTTCAAACTAACATAAAATTCAAAGTATGTGCTTCTTTTACATATTTCATGTAGAAGTAATAACATAAGTAAACTCCTTATATTTTTATGCTGTCACTAGGTTCTAGGTTTGTCTTCTTAAAACTTGATCACTAGAGGAGAAAAATGACATTTTAGAGATTCTATTTCAATTCCTGGTTTAACTTTCCTGAAAGAGTGACTTTATATTAAAAAAAAAAAGTCCTAATACAAATTGACTCACTGTGACTGAATCATTTATCCCAAAGAATCCTTGTCTCTATTTTATTTCTATGCATACCTTTTTAGCAGCAATAAAATCAAATATTTGTGACTGGGACAAATAGTCAAAGAAATAGTCATCTCCTCCAAGAACTCTGCAGGAAGTGGTGAGCCAAGAGAAGCAGAGGTGTCCGCTTGGTCCAGAAATTATATTAGATGCTGCTGTGTTGTGAGAAAACACTCTACCTTTTAGAAATCACAAGGAGCTATGGATGCCCACACTCTTGTGTGAGTCTAAATCTAGTTGAAATTCTAAGTAATTTTATTGTCACTAGCTCTTCATGAAGCTAATGACAACTAAAGGATCTATGGGGCTGGGGATGTAGAAAGATTTCCTAGCATTCAGGAGCCCTAGGACCAACCCCCAGAACCACACAAAAAAAAAGAATTTGTGTCTTATTTGTGTAATCAAATAGAAAATGAATAATCACTCCTCTAAGCAATCATGTTGGCCCTAAAACACTTGAGACTCTCAGAATCAAAATACTCTCCTTACAGTGTATTGCATAGCTAGATGACCATAAACAGTGGTGTCACATCATAAACCATGTTCACATTAAGCATACCATCAAAAAACAACAAAAAGGCTTTATTGACTGTTGATAAGAAAAATGAACATAATCTAGCTTAGGAAATTATTAACACATTGGAAACATATGATACTGACATCAAAATCCTCTAGGACAAGCCAGGCACTTTGAATCATGCCTGTCATCTCAGCTATTTGGGAGGATAAAGCAGAAGGATCACAAATTTGAGGCTGACATTAGCAATTCAGCTAGACCCTGTCTCAAAATGAAATTGTAACAAAGACTGGGGACATATGTAGTTCAGGGCTTACATAGCACAAGCAAGGCCCTGGGTTTAATCCCCAGTGCCAAAAAAAAAATTCTCCAGGTGAGACATCTGACAACTATGGCAGGTACAGAACAAGGCAGAAGCCATTATGTCAACCTCCTCAAAATGATTAAAGTAAACCTGCACTTTGTTCAGCTCACAATACTAACATGTCTGATTTCTGCTTCTAATAATTCAAATGCAACCATTTAAATATGATCAAAAGTGCATGTACTTTTCTAATGAATCCAACAAATATGAGA
>NW_026012196.1:0-2758 GCF_001458135.2 Marmota marmota marmota | reverse complement strand
TTCCTGATTTTAGCAGAGATAATTTTAATATATCACCTAGAGGGTTTTTGTTTATGGTATGTGTGTGTGTGTGTGTGTGTGTGTGTGTGTTTGGCAGTGCTGGGGATTGAACCCAGGGTCTTGTGCATGTCAGGCCCGTACACAGAGCCAAAACCCCTGCCCAGGAGCATTTTCTTTGAAGATAACTTTTTTCTCTTTGTGTTGTATTCTGAACAATATCTGAACCATGGTTTTCTAATTTACTGTTTCTCTTTTGATCTATTTTTAATGTGTTAACTAGTCTACACAGTTTTTAATTTCAATCATTAAAATATTTAATAAACTCATTAATACTTAAATTTTAAGTTATTTGTTAAATCTGCTTTGTAACTTTTTATATTCTGTTCACATTTTCAATGGTAAATATCTTTTATATACTTATAAATCTATAATTTATAACTTCAATATCAAAAGTTTTTGCAATCTGATTTTGCTGATTCTTGTTTCTGATGTCTCTTGCATAACGTAGTTCATTTCTTCATGTGTTTTATGGTTTTTGTTGTGAAGTTGGGTTCCTTGGAACACTGTGGGAATTCTTTAAGCTTTTTTTTTTATATTTTTTTAGTTGTAGATGGACCTTTATTTTATTTGTTTTATTTCTTTAATGAGGTGCCAGGGATCAAACCCAGTGCATGCTAGGCAAGCACTCTACCACTGAGCCACAACCCTGCCCCCTAAGCCTGGTTTTAAAGTGTGCCCTATCAAAGGAATTTCTTTGTACCTGCCCTGTGCTTTGGGGCATTAACAATCTAGGATCGCTTAAGCTAAATTTTCAGATTGAGGTGTTTCAGGCCATATAAGCAGTGTGAATGTCCAGGATCCATGTGCCAGTACATCATTGGTGTTCAAGATTTCTCAGAGCTGAAATAGATACAGATCTTTCCACATCATTCTGCTGGGTGATTTTCCCTTATATCATCCATTAGTGGGTCATCTTTAGAACATTCTAACTTCATGTGGGGATCTCTGCTATGTTTTTTTTTGTTTTGTTTTGTTTTGCATTGGGTATTGAGTGGAGGGTCTCAAGCAAGTTGCCATACCCCAAGTCCTAGAGGTCTCTGCTTTGATCCTTCACCTTTGGAAAGACTCAGGCTTTTCTCCTATTGCTCTCATGATTTAGATTTATTGAAGATTAAGCACTGGATCAGCAGGGATCAGCAGATGCCCTTAGGGCAAGCACTCAGTTACCTGTTACCTCTGTAGATGTTTCTCTCCCTTTCCCCGGGGGACTTGCTTTATATTCCAGCCAGACCAACCTTGCGTTTAAAGAACACTTTGTTTGCTTGTTTTTTAAAAATATATTATCCAGCATTTTTATGTGGGTCTTTACCAGAGAGGTACCCTAAACAGTTAGGTCACTGTATAGCTAACAGTGAAAGTCCTTGGTCAGTGTTTGAATTTTCACCTAAAATCTCAATGTCTTAAATTGTGTTTAAATTAGGAAATATTTTATATAAATAGTGTATAGAATATAGCACAGTGAATCTCTACCCAGCTTAAAAAATAAAACGTCACAAATACACTGTTTTCCGTGATCTTAACAATGTGGAAATTCTATAGGTGTTCAATTTCTTTTTCTTTTCTTTATTTTATTTATTTGTTTGTTTGTTTGTTTATTTATTTTTAAGAATAATATGGTGGTTAAGAACTCTGGCTTTGCAGAAAAACCCAGATTCTAACTCAATCTTAAGCTCTGGAGTACACAACCTATAGGAATCTGCCCAGACAGCAGGACTCCTTCACTGAGAACTTCCTCCAGGAATGTGTCTACATTCATGCTTCTGGTATAGTATGACTGACTGGACATGTTTGGTTAGATTAGAAGAGGAAACAACATTAATCAGATTCTGTCTCCTAATATTTGGAAATGTAACTACTTGGGTTTAGAACAAGTAAAGGCTATGACACAACTATGTTTGGCCATGCATGTATGGAGAAGCAGAGTGTGTGCTTGACACAGGAAAAAAATGCAATAGAAGAAATTATACGGAGAAAGAGGCAAGAGAATGAGAGAGAGAGAGAGAGAGAGAGGAGAGATAACTTTTAACCACAAAATTACCCTCACACACTTGAATTGTTGGCATTCACAGTGACACCCATGGATTTCCATTTCCTGATTCTAATCCTTCTTGATGGTGTTCCTTTCTGACCCATGGGTTTCTTGTAACATCCCTATGTTCTAAAATTCCCTTTTCCTATTAGAGTGGGAGTTTAATTTAGCTCAAGTGGTTTTCTTTTGTTTGCATTGTAAGAAAATCTGATTCTAACAATCAATTTATTAGAATGTAACTTTAGGCAAGTTATTTAATCTCCTAGCCTCACTGCCCTCATTGGTACAACAGGACACCAAGAAAACCTACTTGCTAAGGTTACTGTAAGAACTATATGAGTTAACAAATGTAAACAGTTTAATAGATTGCTTGGCATGCAGTATGTTCTCAAACTTAAATGTTACTGTTATTATTACTAATTTTTTCCAGTCAGGCTGCCACTAAGCTAAGTACAGGACTATAGTATCCATAGCCCAGTTGAGCTACAGCAGTGGGACAGGTTGCTGAGACCAAAGAAGAAATGAGGAGATGAAATGTGAGACACAAGCTTTATTGAAAAATACTTCCAAGAAGGTCTAGTGGTGACAGGATGGACAAGTAGCACCTCTGTTTCTCACATTACCTCTAGGGCTTTGCCAGAAAGTAGCACTTCTGTCCCTCATGATGCT
>NW_026012195.1:9133-14173 GCF_001458135.2 Marmota marmota marmota | reverse complement strand
GTACAGATATTTTACTCTCTCTCTCTCTCTCTCTCTCTCTCTATATATATATATATATATATATATATATATATATATATAATTTTACTCTTTAATCTGTCTCTTTCTTTGTGTGTTGCACATCCTTCACTTTAGATAAGTAGTACCTAGTATAATTTAGTGATGTAAACTATTGTAGACTGACTACACATAGCAGCGGGCACAGTTGAGTCATTCAAATGTCAAGAAGAAAACCAAACTAAAAAATGTTGAAAGAGTAGTCACCCAGCAGAAGAAATTTTCAGAAGCTTAGGTTTATTTATTTTGATTGTAATCATTGAACACATACTGCCCTATATTTATCACATTTTCAAATTCCTTGTTGTTCTCTGTTTTCTTCTTTAGTGATGTCCCAGTTTATTCAGATTAACCATCAAAACTTAGCTTTTGTTGTGAGGGCCAGCATGATCTGTTTAAAATCTTCTTGTGAGGAAACTTTAAAGGAGCAAACAGAAGAGAGAAACACACACACACACAGTGAAAAGGAAAAAAGAAAAAAAAAACCAGCCACCCCTCTTAACAGCTGCACATATAATCCCCCAGAATTACATAGCTTCTGATACCATGACTACATTCTAACCCAGTGTTTCTTTAACCCCATGTGCTAGCTAACCAAGATAAGGTACAATTAATACAAATATAGAGCCCCTTCTCCCTAAGGACATTACCACAGAAACTAGATAGTACACCTGTAGAGTTGTCTTAATATCTTCAGGGAGAAACTGCTGGGCATTACAATTGTGGGACGCAGGGTGCCAGTTACAATCACCCCCACACTTTCCTGTCTATTCCAAGATCAGAATACCTAATACCTCCCTCTTTTTAAGGCCTTTTGAATAAATAATATTACTTATCTCCTTAATGCTGGTGGGGGCGAAAAATAGGGCAGGCATAGACAACAGCAAGTTCCAACATCAGTAAACATCCACCTATGGATATTTTTGACCCAGATGAAATTGAGTAAACATGAAGTTAACCAATCCAACAAGTCCAAAATCCATCATCTTGTTGAACCCTATTAATGATATCTTTAAGGTAATCTAAGTTTTTTGAAATAAAATTACTATTATAACTTAAATTGAAGGAACTCATGGTATTAAACTTCTGATATTCTTTATGATGTAACAATAACAGACAATCAATTGCAGCATAATTGTCAAGTATGGCTTGACAATGTTGTTTTTGTTCTTCATTAAGCCTATTTACATCCATGGAGGCATGACTAGTACTGTTTATGATAGCATAGGCGAGTTTCATAGTAGATTTTTAAGCCCATAGAGCTAGTCCAGGTAAACTCAGCAAGGAGAATGTCAAAGCATTAAATTCTGCCTTAGAGAGAAGCTTCACTGAATCATCACAATTTTTATCAAGAGGAATAGATCTTTTATGAATAAATTACACAGGATTTTGACCTATTAAATACCATGTGGATGGTAAGGATACATTATTCTGCTAAGACAACAATGAATACCATGAGATATTTTTGCAGGTGTATAACAATTTTATGCAAGTGAGTCAAGATATTGTAATGGGTTCTTGAAGTCCAGGATCTGGCAGTACTGAGTTTCCCAGAGCTGGTGTACAAAAACAGAGCAAAATTGTTGTTAAGACCAAAGCATTTACAGAGTTTTGTGTGAGTTTAGCAATCAAAGCAGTAACAAAGTTATCTAGAGTACATTCTAACCCCATTTTAGCCAACACCTGTTGAGCTGAGGCTGTTAATGGTATTATATCTCAACAAGTAACTAGAATTTAAGTATCGTGGGGTCCTCTTTTAATGTTTCTCCTCTTTTGAGGATGAACTCTTATCTTCCAGGGTTAAATGAAACTTAGAAATCAGCTTGTGAAGTCACTGATGTACACTTGTAATTGCTATTTTTCAAGCATGAAGCTAGATTCCAAACAGGACATGTTAGCATAAGTGTAGCAGTCTATGCTTTTCCCCACGTGAGCAAAGCCATAGGAGCTTGTCATGCTGGTCAGGTGGAACCTCATATATTACATAATTTTATTGGTAATGGCTGTTTGAGAATAAAATGTCTATTCAATGCAGATGACCAATTTTGAGTATTAACTTTATGTAGTATATTGAGCACATTAACTGTAAATAATACAATATTTAATGCATATTAATATAATAGAGGCTAGATCTTTGTTTGTTTCTGTTTTAAAAGGCAAGTATTAGCATACAATTTGTGCACTCAACAAAAGCTCATCCAAAAAATTATGAGAAATTTCATGATTTAAAACTATATCTCACGGATTAAAAATTGTGCAAAAGGATGAGATGTAAAGGCAGGAGCATTATCCATATTTAAACAAATAGGGCCTCTAGGAGCAGATCATGCTTGGTTTCTTTCCATGCTCTCTGCTGGAACTTACTTGACATTTTCTATTGTAGATTCAATTCTGTTATTAAATTTTTTCTTTTGTTTTGTGTTTTGCAATAATGCATTAGTAATAATAAATATTTTGAAGTGAATAAATCATTATACTTCTACTTTGTAATTTTTAAATATTTTTTATTTTGATTAGTGATTTAATTTCTGGATCATTGTTATTTTATTGTGGCATGCTTGGATTCTTTTCACTATATATATATATATATATATATATATATATATATATATATATCCCACTTCTCTTTATATATCCTATAGATTTTTAATTTTTACAGTATTTTACAAGTTGCTTAGACTTTTCTTAAACTTGGTACTGCTTGATAAGCCTCTACCATATTTGTTGAATTTCAGATTTGCACACTAGGAATGCCCCTCTCATTTTTCGTAAAGAATTATTCACATAAACATTGTGCTCATTAATGTTAATATTTTTCAATTTCAGTCTCTAAACTTTTTTTAAATAGTTATTTAGTGTTCTTTGAGTAATTCATAACTGTCAGTATCCTAATGTTAAATTCTTAATGTTTTATTTTTGTTTTTTTGTCTCTTGGATTTAGCCATGCTTCTCTTTGTTTATATTTGCTGTACTGTTTTTCATTTGTTCATTAAAGGAGCCATCAGTAGATTATACACTCCATTTTCAGGAAAAAAAAAGTATAAAAACTTTTAAATAAATAAAAATAGGCAAGAACAGTGCTGCATCCTTGTAATATTTGCTAATTGGGAGGTCATGCAAAAGTATGTCTTGTATGAGAGAAGTCACAGATATTTAGAAAGAGCATGGCTCAAACAATTTTAAAAAGGCTTGTGTTGTAGTTTGTGATATAGAATTTTGGGGGTAATCTCAAGCATTACACATGAAACATTAAAAGTTGGATGACATAAAGATCCAGAATTGCCAGTACTAAGTATGTATCCATGAACAATTAAATCAGAAAATTGAAAGATACCTCTGCTTTTGTGTTTAGTGCCAACATTTTTCTCAGTATTAAAGCTAGGGACTCAATGTGTGTGCCCATTAATGTCAAATGTTTAAAAATATGTACTTATATACTATTATTATTTAGTTATAAAATATTTTGTCTCTTAAAGTGTTATAAGAAATATATCCAGGACTTTGAATTAAGTGAAAGTTGGCATGCAGATATTAAGTTGTAGGAGCATTTGATTCACATGTGGAAGTCAGAAATTTAGTAAGCAAAATTTTGTCACCAGGCACTGTGTTTTGTGTAGGGTTGATATTATAGTAAAAGTCTCTATATTTTTATTTTATTGAGCATAATAGGGTCAAGAGTTTTATTTTACCACATAGTGAGTGTATTATGTTCTTCATAAATACTAGTAGAAGGAAAACAATACATTGTAAGAACAAAATTGATAATCATATGAAATAATGATTGTTAATTCATTCTATTTAGTCATTTTACCTTGTATATATAGTATAAATTACCATGATATATTTATAAATAAACAAAGTTGTATTTGTCAATAAAGGAAATTCTCATATCACACGAATGTAAAAATATAAAAATCAATTTATTATACTTGATTGTCATGTGTTGAATTCATCCAAATATTATGGCCACAGGCTATGCAAGGTTTTTATCGTCTTTTAAAATGTTGTTACAAAAAATTTTATTTACATATATGTGTATATTTCTCAGTAAATTTTTTGCTCATATTTCTTTTTAAGAGTCCATTGCCTCTTTACCCTTGTTGAATATTTATGGTATTATCACTCAAAATCTACTAGTTATTTTCATGTCTCTATGTCATGGTAGACAAAAATCATTTTTTGGACACACTTTGAAAAACCCAGAAATGTTTGTATATGTTTTACATTTCTCTTATTCTACTGACAGTGAAGGTAGCTGGTAGATATTTCCTAAATACCTAATACTATCTTATGAAGGACAAAAGGGTGTTAAAGATTCTTTTCTACACTTTATTATATTACTCTTCTTAATGATGTACTCCTCTTGGATACTGTGGTCTCTACAAGAATTTGGATAATATACCCAAGGTAATTTTTTTTCTGTACATTTTTATTGAACTAATATATTTTTTGGATTTATGGTGACTTTGGACTTACTAATCTGCTACACTCCTGATGTACTTATTTTACCTTAATTTCTTGTTATGTATGCAAAATATATTTATCCCAGTCTAATAGGTATTATTTTTTTAAAATTTTTGTTTATTTCAGCCATGACTCCTAATCATATCCAAGAATATTCACCAGAAAAGGGCCTAAAACATATATTACATGAAGTTATAAGTGCAAAATATGAAAGTTGTGATCTTGACTATTTACCACAAAAGAAAATATGGAAAACTACAAGTGAGAGTGAACAACAGAAATCATATAAAAAATCAGGCCTTGTTCATCACCAGAGAATTTATACTGGAGAGAAGCCCTATGAATATAAAGAATGTTGCAAAGCTTTTAGTAAAAAAAAAAAAGGTCTTATTTACCACAGAGGAACACACAATGGAGAGAAGCCCTACAAGTGTAAAGAATGTGGAAATGCTTTTGGTCAAAAATCAAACCTTATTCGCCACAGCAGAACTCACACTGGAGAGAAGCCCTACAAATGTA
>NW_026012195.1:0-6192 GCF_001458135.2 Marmota marmota marmota | reverse complement strand
AAAAAAAGAAAGACTAAACCTTATTAACAACAGAATTTATACAGAAAAGAACCCCTACAAATTGAAACAATGCAGCAAAGTTTTTAATAAGAAATCAATTCTTTTCACCACTAGGCTATTTATTCTGGAAAGAATACATCTAAATGTAGAGAATGTAGAAACATTTTAAATTATATATCATATATTACTAGATATCAGAGAAAACACACTGGAGAGAAGCTCTGCAAATGAGACCATTGTACCATTATTCTAAGAAAGGGACAACATTTAATCCTCAACACAATAACCATAGCATAGAGAAAATTTTGTAATGTGAAAATTGACAATGTGACAATGCCTCTAAAATTTATTCAGCAATACTCAGCATCTGTGGATACATACTGGTTAGAGAAAATACAAATGGAAAAAAAATGTAGCTACATGTTTCTTAAACACTGCTTATTTTTGGAGAATTCATTATGCCCAGAAACTCTAAAAAGTTAAATAATATTTCCAAAATGTACTTAAATTTTAAATCATAGAACATCTGAAAACTCATACTAGTAGTGAACATTGAACAGATTTTGTCCAAAATGTATGCCTTATATAACAATGAAACATTTATAATAAATGTTAGAGTATAGTAAAGTTATTATCTATATATTACACCTTGATGCATATGAGGATCAGTAAAATACAGAACTCATTTAAGTTTAGAAAACAAGTAGTTGTCTTTAAATTTTGCTTAAATTTATTAAGCATTATCAAGTTATTTTGTGGAAATATCAGTCATAAATATCATATATGCATAGTGAAGAAACCTCATCTTTGAAAGTATATAGTTGTTTTTCTAAATCAAAAATTACTATTTCACTTTTGAATACTGAGAAAAGAATTATATGAAATCTATTTTTTGATGTTTAACACTCAAGTGTAATATTAAACTTTAAATTTTTTTGTATTTCAGTTTAAGCTTAGGTATTTTTATACACTGAGCCACATTCCTAAGCCCTCTCTCCACTTTTTCAAATTTTGAGACTGTCTTGCTAAGTTTCTTGAAACCACACTAAGTTGCTGAGGCTGAATTTAAATTTCTGAAATTACTCAGCTTCCCAATTTGCTTGGATTACAAGCATGGACCATCATGCCAGGTTTACAGTGCATTTTTTAACCTATATTTAACTTATGTATGCAATATGTCTTTAAAACTGAATATTTGTTTATGTGTTAACACTCATGTATTGCATCCTGTTGTTAAATGACAGACATCATAGTGTTCCACTTGACTAAATGTTCTATGTAACAGTAAAACATACTGTTGAGTGAATAATACTCTAGCATCTGTTAATACTTTTACACATTTTAATCAAACTTAATGTGGAATACAATTTGCATAAGTCAGATCATTATTTTTTTCTGTTTGTATTTATGGTGAAATTAAGATTTATAAGAAGGATGTAGATATAGGAAAATAAGCCCCAGATTTTCATATCTTGATTTATAAATTTTAAAATTTTAACTTTTTAACATTTTAACATTTCCTAGTGATTTGAATAGACTGAATTTCCACAAACTTAAAGGTAGCTCTTACATGAAAGAAGAGCTTTATCTTTCTTGTGTGCATAATGGCCTTCTAGACTTCATCCTCATTGGAGACATTTCATTTTTCATGGAATGAGGTCAATGATCAGTGTTTTCATGTACATTAGTAAATTCTGATGTCCTTGTTATTCTATAGGTTGTGTTATTTCAGGGCAGAAATTAGAGAAATGGATGTGGAGTCAAGGTTGAGTGAGGCCTTATACTTATGACAAAATAATCAATGAGCTATGTTTTATAGTCTCATTTTCTGAGGACCAAGTAGTAAGAGGTAAACTGAGAAGGTTGTATGTAAAGATTAAGTTTCTTATCATAAAATGTTGGCTTTTCAGGTACAATAGGGTAAAAGCTTCTTATACACAGAATCCATACAAAAATCATATTGAATATCATTCACAATTTTATTAACATTACATATAATTCATGAAGAACTTAGTTTACAGCAACATATGCCTAAGAACAAGATCTGGGGACATTGTGCACTCTCCAATATAGACATATTTATACCAATTTAATTATATATGAAACTACATTAAATGAGAAGTAAAATCAATTGGATCAACACACAACAATATATAAATAAAAACTTGTAAAAACTTAAGCAAGAGACCAATAGTGGATGAAGTGTGGTTTCCAAATGCTAGGGCAAAAATGGACATATAATCAGTTAAAGGTAATTGAAGAATGATAAGTTACCCACTTTGAGCTACAAGAGCATTTGAATGAAAAAGAGTCACAAAGTAAGCAAAGATAATTAACTTCCATTTGTATGCTTTGTAATATTTTCTAAAAGTTTTCTGCATATTTTATTGCAGTAAAATTGGGGAAACAATCCAGAAAGTTAAAAAAGACAAGTATTCCTTCTCTGGTTTTAAAAGCAAGAAAAGGAATAGAGAGAAATTTATTGAGCTAGAAAAATTTACTAGTTAGAGTTTAAAAAAAAAAGAACTGAGATTACCAGAGTCTAAGTATAATGTATTTCAGCCATCCCTGGCTGCACAGGGCATTTTTGCTTAACAAAGAATTTGTTCACGTATGTACGCTTAAAGAACATTGCTGTTTTCAGTCAGTCTTTTTCATTAATAACAATGATGTACATTTCTACAGTTTCCAGCCACAAAAATACACAATTTCAGATATTTTCTGTTTCATCCTGTATATATTCTGCCACAATATTCACCAGGACAAGATAATATAAACCTTTTGGCAGTCAGATCAAGGCATTTACTTCTATTAATTTTAAGGCCAAACATATACTGCATAGAAAAGTATGATACATGGAACAACATAATTTTAGTTAGTAAAAATAATTTTTTTTCATGAAAAATATATCCCAACTCCTTTGTCTTGGGATTACATTAGAAAAATATGAGGTAATTATACTGGGTATTATGACCTTAGGCTATGAGCCTTAAAATTACCTTAAAATACAAAAGAATATTAATGTTTATTTTTAAATATAGTTTTTATATTTCAAATATTCAAAATCCACAGCAATTGATGATACAAAAACATGAGAAAAACAACTGCAGTTTGATGTCTCATCATGAAATTTCAATACATGCTGTAGATTGCCTGTGGCTTCCACTTTTAATTTAAACAAATAATAATCTTTCCATACAATTTGGGTGAAGTGGAGGACAAAATTTCCTGCATTGCTTTCCTGGGCAAGCCATCATACTTGAAACAACTGAATCCCAAATCAAAATATGTTTACTCTACAATCTAATTATATCAGTTCTTAACTCATCTAGCAAAAAACAAATCCACTTTCTTCTGGTTGAATATCTTGAGCTCAAAGATATGGAACCTGGGAGCTAAAAGAAGTATGGCATAAATAATGAGGTCTTTTTTTGCATACGGCAAATTTCACTTTTTTGTATTTGATTGTTCTGCCTGTGAAGATCTACATTTCTCTTCCTACAATGGTATTATGATTGATGGTGACTTGTATGATTACAGGAGGCGTAAAATGCAGCTACATGTGTTTGAGTCCTTTCACTGGTAAGAAAAAAAAATACTATAATTTGTACTCTAATAGGAGACTCAAAATGGTGCTGGACAAACCTATTTTTTTAATCTGCCTCTTTATTCATGGTTTTCTAATGGTTTTGATCTAGTCAATTCAGACTATTCCTGATTAATGGGTGTCATCAAAATGTAAATTCCCTCTATAGTCATTAGCAATGAGACAATTCTTCCCATTAAAAATAAAAACATTCTCAAATAGTCTTTGCTATATTCTAAGGTACCACTCTTGCTTTTGCTTTACTAAACAAAACAAATTCCACATATTTGAGTCCCAAAGTAAATGGCAGTACATTAACCTAAGCACCATGAGGAATATAAGAAATACAAGATATCACCTTTGAAATATAAAAACAAATAAGAATCAGAAATGCTAAGCCATTACCATCTAAACTACACCAGAGCTTTTAAAATGTAATCTTAGATGTTCTACTCACTCTCATAGTAAGATGCCTTAGACACAAAGATATTTAATCACTCACTAAAGTCACTCAGTGAATGAATAACAGTTTTTATTCTAAAGCTTTTACCGAATTTTTTGATAATACATTGCAAAGTCTCAACTGTCTTCTTTAGAAATAAGACACAGAGGTTTTTTAGTCTGTTTTATAATGTTATAGAAAAATACCAGAAGCAGGTCAATGTATAAAAAGAGATATAAAAGCATAAAAATATATTCTGAGAGGCTGGGGTTGTGGCTCAGTGGTAGAGTGCTCACCTGTCACATGCAAGAAGCTGGGTTCAATTCTCAGCACCACATAAAAATGAATAAATAAATAAAATAAAGGTATTTTGTCCAACTACAACTTATAAATAAATAAAAATATAGTTTTGAGTACATAGTTCTGAAGATTTAAGTGCACTGTATTAGAAACTTCTCAGCTCCTGTGACAGCTCCTTCACCTGCAATACACATGAGGTGGCATTATGGTGAGGGCTAATTTGAGAGGTAGAGAGAACATAATGAGACAGGAAGTCAGAGAAATTCAGAAAAAAGACTTGCTCTTTTATAACAACCGGCTTTAATAAGAATTATGTTGTGCCCCAAGAAAGTTACATTAACCCTCTCCAAAAACATCTCCCCCAATGATCTAACCACAATTTACTAGATCTCACTTCTTAAACATTCCACTATTTTCCAACTCTCTCCCCTTGAAACTGTTCCAAACACATGAGCTTTGGGGGGACATACTCAAATTATAATGAAAGTAATATTAAAGAGACAATGGTAAAAATGAGACATAGAATGCCATTTCTTAGTAGTTATAAAGATTCTAGATTCTACAATAAAATGCTTTACAGTATAGAAATGATTTTAGGTTGATTTTTTTTAAGTTTAAAGACAATAGGGAATTTAATTAAATTACTTTTTGAAGAATGAATGAATTTGAATGTGACAAGACTAATGAGCTAGTTATATTAAAATAAGGGAAAAGTCTGTGCAAAAACTCAATGAATGTTTAGTAAACCATGCCTAAGTATAAAAATAGAATGCTGGGCTTTCTGATTATGCTATATCAAGCCAAAAGTTTACTGGCTAAAATCTGGTGGCCCTCAAAACCAGAGCAAATATTCATATAAAAGATGCAGTGGACATCAGTCTCAAGAGCTTCCTACTTAAAATATCTGCTTCCAAATACTACATGATTCATAGTAATTCTCAGGAGTAATATATTTCTTTCAATTTCAATTTTTAGCTTTCTATATAGTTACCACACCATCTCATGGCCAGATCAATATTTTCTTGAACTTCTTCATATATTAATCTATACACTATCTTAGATATGTTTGTTTCTAGATTGTCAGGGATCCCTTCTAGTGAATTCTGAGATGTGTGAGAGGTTGAACAAGCATAGAAATATGCTTATGAAATATAAGCCATGTTGTAGGTGGGAAGTAAAAGGAGAAAAGAAGCAAAAGTCCTCATCTAAACTTGTATGTGCTGATACTACACAAGGTTATTCCAATGATGTCTGGTTTGAGGTAGGGAAGCAACTTTTCTTATACATTATGACACAAAGTTCATCAAATATGGTTGTTACAGACTTTTAGAGAACACCTAAATTTTTCTTAGTAATTTCTACATTGAAAAACGACTGTTACCTTTAAACAAAATTATCCATTGCAATAAATCTGAAATAGTTCTTTAATATTGCAAAACAGAAAATTGATGGCATTATTCACTGAATGCTAATAATTTCCAATAACGCCTCACACCACAATTTATGTACCTTATATAGATTAACACCTCTAGAGGTTCTTAACACAATGGACAGGTAATTAAAGAGTGAAATGAGACTCAGAAACAACTAATTATAGTAAAAATTATTATTACCTTATTTTAATACTAGTGAACACTTTTGCTTTTGTTTTCCCAAAAGTTAATTTTTTTAACCTTTGGTATGATATTTCACTTTATTTAAATAACATAATAAATAGTACTGTTTTTTCATATGTACTCTCTGATGCATCTCAAATATACTTGCATACCCCAAGACCTTAGCAGATTTCTATACACATTATTCACTAGAGAAGCAGTAGTTACTTCTGAAAACTATATTGCTCTTTTCAAATGAGTTCTTAGAG
>NW_026012194.1:0-2759 GCF_001458135.2 Marmota marmota marmota | reverse complement strand
CGAGTTGCAACTGTTCCATCATATTACCTTGTTTTTTTTTCAGTATCCATAGAGGAGGCCAATTTAGCTTCAGTGATTGGGGTCACAACCCAGGGCTAGCAGGCTCACTCCTGTTTCTTTCTCCTTTCCTTGTACTGATCTTCAATGGCCAGGAATAATTTATGGTTGATTTTCTCATATTCATTTTTAACAGAGTATCCATAGTCCTAGTTTTACATTTTTATTGACTACCTTTTATAATAGCACATTGGATCTGTTTTTTAGAAAATTTCCTACATCAGCACATGTAGTAATTTTTAGAATGCATTCATGTATCTGAATATGTATTTCTTTATTCCATTTGCCATTTTGCATTTATAATTAACTTAAAGAAAATATATCTACTCACATTTTCATGGAATATTTCTTTGGTATGTGTATATGTTTGAGTATACAATTTTTAACTTTGTCATATTATAAAATAAGAAAAAAAAGGTCTTATAGCTTTTTGATGTGGCCATAGCATTCTGTTACATATATGTTTTGATGTTGAAAATATGATAGCCGCTAAATAGAATATGAAATTGACATTTGTCACTGTTAGGAATTATTCCACATAACTTTACAAGAAAAAGGAAAGATATGTATTAGAAGAAAACAACTATAAGTTTTTGATACCCTTCTGTGTTTGAGAGCTGATACAAATTTTACAGTTCTCCTATAAGTTTTATTCAAGACATCAACATTGAAGTTTTTTAAACACATTCATTAGGAATGCCCTTGAATTTAATATTCTTTGGTAACAGCCAGTTTACAGAGAACATCAGGAAAACATAGAGTAGGAACACAATGCTCTTTTTCTGAAAGAACCATTATTGACATTCAGCCAATTGGCAGTATTCACAGTCCTGTCTGTAAGGTCCTTAGTGGATCAAGATTTCTGGATAGTGCTGGGTAATTAAGGTCTGATAATTTTCCTTGGTGTTCTTTTTTATATTTTAGAATGTTTTCTCAACCCTTGTTTATTGGATTTTGACTAGAAAAGCCTCAGGTTGAATACGACACCTAAGACATTGAAAGCCAAGTGGTCCTATTCTCAGATTCAAACCTGTGCTAAGATCTAACTATCTGTGATTGTGAAGGGTTTTCATTCAGTTCAACTGCAATGAAGAGCTAGAATCACACTCCACAGCACATGTGTTTGGCCTTACTGATGTCAAAATGCTTAGGAATTACCACACTTGAGTTTAAATTCTAGCTGGGTTGGAGATTTAACTCCATCATCCCATACGTGCCTAGCATGTGCAAGGACCTAGGTTTCATCCCCGGCATTGCAAAATAGATACACAGATAATAAATAGGTAGATAGCTATCTCCAGTACTATTTTAAGTTTTTTTGCATAAATAATTTGATCTTTGCACACAAAAATTTCTGTATACTAAACCACACAAGGCTGCTTTTATCGTCCCTGGATGATGTGCCCTCAAAGTAAAGATAGCCATCTATTAACAAAGTTGACTGAGAAAAGGATCCCCTTTCTTCAGCCAGATTAAGAGTTTGTGATCTCAGAAAAAAAGTTTATCATGTTCTCACTTTTTTAAGAAGGAAGAAAAATGAATATTGACCAAAAGAGAAGCTTTTAAAAAAATCACATTCACTATTGGGATGCTCTTATAGCATATGGTGGTAAATATGAACTTTAATTCTGATATAAGGAGCTGATATATAAGTCTTCTGAGTCATAGATTTTTAACAATACATATGTTCTTTATTAGAAATATTAAAACAAATTTATAAAGTTTGAAACTTCAATTTAAAATTTTCTTTCAGTCTTCCACATTTATATGTTGCAAAGGACATAAAGGAAATAGTGTTCTGTACATTGTGATGTATTTACTATGGTATCTTCCAACTCATGGCAAACATTTTCTTTCACTCACTGTAGATGTATCAGCTACTCTTCAAATACAGCTCCACAAAATTATTCTCTGTTCAACAACTGTCTTTCTGGATTTATTAAATACTTCTACAATGGCATAGACTTTATTTCTTTTATGATTCCAGACATGAAAGCTTGAGACAGCTCAGCAAAGGGTCAACTTTCACTTTGACAGCCTACAATTAGCTAATATATCAGGAATGTGCCTGTAATATGTAAAGAATTAACCTCAAGTGAACCAAGCAAGCTGATCATTTTGTACCTAAAACACTGTTGCAAATATCTCTTCTCAATTATTTTTTGAAATTAAGTTTATAATGAAATGTCTTACTTGAAACCAAAATAGCAATGCAGAAGTAAATAAGTTGCAAGTTTAAAGAGATGAATTATTGTCTGATAGGGATAAATATTTTGCATGAAATTCCATTTTCAGTGCAATATCAAAATTGTATTGGAAGCAAATATTGAAAAATGTGCTGAAATTGGATAGAGGACTATGAGTTTGTTATGGAGTAAGCTGTGTTATACTATCACACAAAGTGACTAATTCAAAACCAGACTTCCTGTCACTGTGTGTATTGCCTGACCTGTTTATATACAATGATACCGATGATATGTACATCTAAAAGAAATAATGTGTATGCTATTTTATTTATTTAATTATTTTCAATTTAAGTTGCTTATTTTTAACAGATACAGAAAAATGTAAAATTTTACATATAAAAGGATACTATATAATATTATGTTACATGTATGTATTGTATAATTTTAAATCTCAGGGATTAGATTATTATATATATATATATATATATATATATATATATGACAGCAGAATGCATT
>NW_026012193.1:0-2759 GCF_001458135.2 Marmota marmota marmota | reverse complement strand
GTAGAGGATAGGAAAGGCAGCAGAATACAACAGACACTAGTATAGCAATATGTAAATCAATGGATGTGTAACTGATGTGATTCTGCAATCTGTATACGGGGTAAAAATGGGAGTTCATAACCCACTTGAATCAAAGTGAGAAATATGATATATCAAGAACTATGTAATGTTTTGAACAACCAACAATAAAAATTAAAAAAAATAAAATAAAACCAATAATTATTAAAATACAGTGTGTTTATTAGGATAGTTTTTAGCAAACAATTACTGAAAAATCCAAAATTGTGATTTTTAACACCATAGCAGTTTGTTTTTAACCCATGTCAATCAGCAATGCATAGACTATGGCTGGTAGAGGAGCTTCACAAGAAAGAAATGGCTACACACTCCTCATTTCTCTCATCTTCTGAGTGTGGTCTCTGTTTCAATCACTGTAATTTGCATTCATTCCTAAGGACAAAGGACAGTGACCCCCTTCTTTCTAAGAGAACTTTCCAGAAGTCACACAAAACATTTCTTTATAAGTGACACTGGACAGAATTTAGTGGTTTTGTGGTCAGTTTCCTTGAGTATGGCCATGTACCTGGCTTAAAAGCAGATTCTGTTTTAACTAAGAAAGGGATAGAAGGTATTGGGAACACAAAACATCCCTGCCTCTGTTACTATGTGCTAATCTGTGTTTTCAATCTTGTCATTCATGCCTTCTAGAAAATTAAAATCTAATTAATGTGTTAGAAGTTATACATCTTGAAATTTAGATTGCAGTTCAGAACATTGAATAAATGCCAAATAAACAGAGTATAGTAATAGATTCCCACTAAAGTTGTGACAAAGAAGTAATTATGGATTAATATCATGGGAGGTTTATGAACCATGACTTAAAAATTAGGTTAATTGCCTGGTGTGGTGGAACATGCCTATAATAACAGCTACTCAAAGGCTGAGAGAGGAGGATCTCAAGTTTGAGATCAGCCTCTGCAACTTAGTGTTACCCTCTTTCAACAAACAATCAAAAACCAAAACAAAAAAAGGCCACAGATGTTGCTCAATGGTAGAGTGCTTGTTTAGCATACATGAGGTCCTGGCTTTAATCCATAGTACTGACTATGGATTAAATAGAAAAAAAATTAAAAATAAAATACAATGAAGAAAAAAAGACATGATCTTACAATCTTTCTGGAGACCCGTAAGGCACAGAGAATAAATAAATAAATAAATAAATAACAAGATGAAGAAGTACTGTTGTAGATTAGTGAACCGTGATTGATCTAGAAAAACAGTAATCAAATCAAAAAAGCTTATTAATGGCAGATTATATGGCTTTGAATGTCAGAATGACTTAGGATTTAACGTGCAGGCCAAATACCATGCATATTTTGGGCAGTGGGGTATGATGGCTAAGGAGATGTCTGTTCTTATCAGAAGGGGAAAAAAAAAAAAACAGGCTCAACACAAAGCTCTTGCTATGTATAATGGTCTCATGTGCAATTTGAAAGATATATACAAGGAACCAAGTAGGATTTAAAGAAAAAGAATCTTTGAATAGAAAAGTTGAGGATTTCAGATTTTATAAAAATAAACGAGTATAAGCTAACTTAAATTTTCAAATTTGAGCGTGACTGGATATGGAAATGTAGGGCAGTTTACTGAAATTAAATATCAGAAACATGTCTTTTGGGGGAGTAAAATGATGGGTTTAATTTAGAATAGTGAAGTTTGAAGTGTTAATTAGAGGGTGCTAATAGTTCTACTCCTAAGTACTGGGTTTATATTCTGAATTATGTTATTTGCTTTGCTATATGCTACCCATCACTTTGTGGGAGGGATATTCATCTAATACACAAGTGATATAATGTTGTATTATTTTGTAGTTCTCAGATATTTCTGATTTACACAGGTGATTCTGTAGTCTAATTTCATTGTCTTTTGTATGACTTCGTCCCTTATCTAAATCTTAGTTTTCATAGGTGAGGGTTATAATAGTTGCTCACTTCATATTCAACTGTGTCTCCAGTCATCATTGGATAAATTATTTATTTTACAGGTCAGAATAGTTCAAATGACTGCTAGTGTGAAAATCAGGAAGTGCCTGTAATTCAGCTGGTGATAATAAACTGTGTATAAAATATGTGGATAATATTTCTAAAAAACTTCAGCTGTTTTTAGCTTCTAAAATATTTCTCATTCTGTTCATTTTTCCTTTCTGTACTGCTAGATTGTTGTACTTTGTGCCATTCATTTGTAGATACATTAGAATTATCTTGTGTAATTTGTTTTTATGTTCAGCATATTTGATTAAGGAAAATTTAAAAGATTTTTTACTAAAATTAAGAAATGTTATGTACTTTTTTGGAATACAAAATGTAAACTTTGAAAGAAATCTTATCATTATCATTTAAGAATATTTATTGACCTATAGAAATAGGAAATGTTCCTATAGAATCATAATTTGTTTCTGATCTTAGAAATATATCATTATTGGATTTATTTACTCACAAATAGGGACCTGTTTCTTCATCAGCATTTACATTTTTTTTATATGTGGCACATGTCTGACATTATTTTCTAGTAAATCCTCCATGTCTCATACTTCATAAAATGTACTATGCCCACAGTTATTTCTGAATGACTACCTGTGGGTCATCAACATGATGAAATCTTTGTGTACCATTTATTTTATTAAATATTCTACTGAACCACACTACTTGACCTTGTTAATTTCTCCTTCTGCTAGCAAAAAAAAAAAAAAAAAAAAAAAA
>NW_026012192.1:0-2759 GCF_001458135.2 Marmota marmota marmota | reverse complement strand
AGTTTATGCTAATTAGATAAGCTGTGTGGAATGTATAAATACTGCTCCTGTCCAATAATAAATGGCTCCCTCTCCTGCTGTATCAACGTTCACAAGTTGTTCATCACACTCCCCCCGCCCCGGTTATTTTGCTGCAGCCGGACTGCGGCAGATGGTGGCCCATACCGGGAGCCCCAGGACACTCCGGGGTAAGTGACAGAAAAAAAAAAGCTGCTCGTCCCTAGGCAGATAGGGCGAGAGGAAAAATGGCCATTTCGAGAAAATGGAAAAGATTGATACAGTATGTTTGTGTCTTGTTTTGTCTCAGTGTATTGTATTGTCTTTGTGATGAAAATATGGAATTCATATCACCATCCTTAAGAAGGAAGATGGGCAAGGCTGAAATCCAGAAATTTCTCTGGATCCCTGATTTCAGAGGGCAACTCAACTTCATTCTTCCGTAGTTGATAAGGACGTGACTATTGCTTAGTTTTGGCCTATGTGAAGCTGACTTGGGGCCAGAGGGTGACTGATCTGTATGTCAAGGTTTAAATTTATACCTCCTTAAGGAGCTGGACATGCAATTGTAAAGAAAACAAGGCTGAGTCTCAGAGATGTACAGTGATTATAAAAATGTTATGTGCAAAAAATGCAATGTTTCAAAAGGCAGTATCTTAGTTATCTTAGTTCTATGAGAACTTAAATTGCCGCAGCCTGGCTGGCTGGGCAAAATAACCGGGGGGGTGACGAACGACTTGTGTTGATTGATACAGCTTATCTAATTAGCATAAACTAGACACATCAGTATCATTTGTCTCTTCATTGCCAAATAACTACCCTTTTCTAGACTTGTCTTTCCTTCTTGTTTCTATTCTTTGTTGTGGTCAGTTTCTGTCCCTAGTACCAAGACCCCACTGAAACTAAAGTCTTTTCTAAACCCTGATTTAGAGACAGTTGTCAAATTTTTCACATCTGTCTCTTTTCTGGAATTGAAGTCAATCCCTCCACTACAGTCTGGCTATTAACATAATGGTTTGTGACAGATTAACTAGAAAATGAATACATACATGTTTGCTGACTAGCGACCACTGTCTGAATTTAGACACTGTCCTCTTTGTTCTGCAAAACCTTGTGCCCCTGTAGCATTTTGACTGCTGTACTGAAATTTTTTTCTTTCTTGATCTCCTTTCCCAACCAGGCTTGGAGCTTCCTCAGAAAAGTGACTGATTTTCATCTTTCTCTGCACTGCACAGAAGAGTGTATGGGGCATAATGCTTTTCTAACAATATATGATAAGTACTGAATGTCTGGTTAGAAATTCTGCTACAATTTCATCTTTGGAAAATGGCTGCCTTTCTAAAAGACTTTAGAATCTAGAATTAACCCTGACACTTGTCAGTTCCTCCTGCGTCTGCCCTGCTCAGGAGCTGGACCCTGCCTGTCTCTGTCCTTTCCATGTTGCTACGAATAACCTGAATAACCCATGTTTTCTTGTACGTGAGTTGTGCACAGATACGTCTCCATCTATAAACTCAAATGTTGCAAGGAATTTCTTTAATAAGCACCTAAATAACTAATAATTAACTTAATTCCCAACATTTCTGTGGCTGCAGCAATAAACACCATTAACACTGAAAAGCCTCAGGCACCTAAACTAGTTTAAAGAAAGCAGTTACTCTTTTCAGTAGTGACTTGCAATGAGAGGCCCCAAAGCTATCACTGGAATCAGGCAGTTTATCCAGAAACAACTAAAGGCTGTACTTTAAATAAACAAATTTAGGATAAAAATAAAGGATAGATTAGCATTTGCATAGACTTGACATAGCAGCAGTGAGCACCAATATTAGAAATGATGATGATAAAGAACTGTAAAGGATTGTATGTATTAAGCCTGAAGTCCGTTTGAATAGAAATGAGCAAGAAAGAATCAATCTATTATCCAAAAATCATATTGTAAATAAATGGAGCTTTGTAGCAGTGCTTTGAAGTGGAATAATCCTATAGGGATTGTGTCTTAATACTATGAATTTTTGTAGTATGAAGGTTGAAATGATGTCTAACTACTATTTTTGAAAGGATTTGATTCATTTATTCAGATCATCATATAAAAATAAATGTGTGATATTTAAAACATCCCTGCACCTTTATTTTCTATTTATAGAAGCTCTAAGATTTATAAATAATCAAGTTGTATCCATAGTTTTTAAAATTTAAATAAAAGAACCTGAGATTGTTACATAGGTACAAAGAATTTTAAATGAAAGATGCAATTTAGAAATAATCTTTCCTTGTGATTAGAATTTCCAATGAACAATGAAACCATTCTGCAAAGGCCTTCAGATTTTTAAATTTGGCCTGTTTTATATGTAAAGAATAGAGATACAGAGACGTTGTAACACCATGGAGCCATTTTCAAGGATTCTTAGTGAATATTTATTGTGTTTGAGTGATGGACCTTTTATGTGTACTTAATTAATATTTTATTTTTATCCACTTATAAGCCACTTTGTTTCAAAATTAGACAGCTACTTAAAATGCATATAATTCAAGACCAGACATAGTTCTAAATGAATGGATGAAATAAATGCTAAGTAAGATACCCAGAGGGGCTGAGGATGTGGCTCAAGCGGTAGCGCGCTCGCCTGGCATGCGTGCGGCCCGGGTTCCATCCTCAGCACCACATACAAACAAAGATGTTGTGTCCGCCGAAAACTAAAAAAATAAATATTAAAAAAAACCTCTCTCTCTCTCTCTCTCTCTCTCTCTCTCTCTCTATCTTA
>NW_026012191.1:0-2759 GCF_001458135.2 Marmota marmota marmota | reverse complement strand
TTTTTTTGTATTTTAATTAGAAACAGAGTCTCACTGAGTTGCTTAGCAACTTGCTTTGTGCTGAGGCTGGCTTTGAACTCATGATCCTCCAGCCTCAGCCTCCTGAGCCACTGAGATTACAGGCATGTGCCATTGCGCCTGGCCTCCACCCTTTTTATTTGACAGAGTCTTGCTAAATTGTCAATGTTGGCCTTGAACTTGTGATCTTCTTGCCTCAGCCTCCCAAACTGCTGGGATGATAGGTATGCACTACCATGTCCTACCCCAACTTCATTTTATAACTTTTAAAAATTAAAAAGTAAAGCCGGGCATGGGGCACACGCCTGTAATCCCAGTGGCTTAGGAAGCTGAGGCAGGAGAATCATAAGTTCAAAGCCAGCCTCAGCCAAAAGGAAGGCGGTAAGCAATTCAGTGAGACCCTGTCTCTAAACAAAATACAAAATAGGGCTGGGGATGTGGCTCAGTGGTTGAGTGCCCCTGAGTTCAATCCCTCATGTACCCTTCCCACAACACACACACACACACACACACACACACACACACACACACTTACTCAGATTGGGTGCAGTGGCACATTCCTTTAACCCCAGAGACTTAGGAGGCCAAGACAGCAAGACAGGAAGATCTAAAGTTTAAGCACAATCTGGACAATTTAGCAAAACCGTGTCTCAAAAAATGAAAAAAAAGGGCTGGGGATGTAGCTCAGTGTTCAAATGCACCTGGGTTCAATCCCCACAACATTTCCAGCTTTTTTTGTTGTTTCCTTTGGGGACTTCTGAACGTGTGCTCAAGCTACTATATTCGCATCCACTTTCCCACTACTCCTGATTTTAAAGCAGGATAGATCATGTCCTACTTATGTGGACCACATCATTTTTAAATCACATAGCTGGAGAAAACAAATCAAGGTGTCACCTTCATAACATTATCTGACCCTGCAATAGTCCCAGAAGCACTTGACATTCATTCCACTTAGGCAACATGTTGCCCCAAGTTCACATTTGCTCTCTCAGTACTGAAAATAGTCAGGTGGGTTTTTACTCTTCTTTTCACTCCATGCTCCTTCCTTCTTATCTTTCTTTCAAGATTCTTCTCAACAGAGAGTGTTAATTCAGGCACTAAATCCAGAAACAACTAATCGCCGTGAACTTTCCATACCTCATCTCAGGCAGCAAATGTGGGAAGAGAGAAGAGAGAGTGTTTCTGGGACACCTTGAGGCGGCTCTGGGTGCTAATCGTCTTACATCATCTCACACCACCTGCCCTCACCTGCTCCACCTCCTTTTCCTGCCTCCTGTTCCTGCTTCCTTTCCTCTCTTCTTTCAAGAGGAGTTGCCTCATCTGATCTACCCAAGTCAGCTCCACCTCCCCCCTCAAAAATGGCATCCTAATCTGCACCGTGCCTCCTGTGCAATTCAACAGGATGGAATTATATACACAAAAGAAAAAAACTGGAGGCTTGGGAGAGAGTGCCAATTTGGTGTGGATCAGAGAAGGCACCCCCTCTCGAAAGAAGAGAGGAAAAAATGGGATTAATAATAGGTCTACAATGTTTCAAGGACCACACAAAGTGGGACAGTGTCTTTTGATCTTCAGGGACATCCAGAGCTAAGAAATATGGCGGCACCAGCTCTATGTGTTCCTTTAAGCTTCCCTCTTCAAAACAAAATCCCACCTGCCTCTTCTCATTTTACCATCTTTTCATAACTTTTCATTGAGCAGCTATGGTGAATTCGGCCCAGTTACACATACCAAAAATAGAACAGTAAACAGAGCAGGTGAGACCTTTGTCCCCGTGAATTTTACATTCTGCTGAGGAGATGTATATGATAACCAAGGAAATAAATTGAATAACAAGAGAATTTCAGGTAATAAGAAACCTAGATCATGTAGGTTTTTTTTTAATATCCTTGTTTATTTATTTTTATATGGTGCTGAGGATTGAACCAGTGCCTCACATGTGCGAAGCAGGTGCTCTGCCACTAAGCCTCAACCACAGCCCCCATGTAGGGTTTTTGTACGGGGTATTGTACCCAGAGGTGCTTTACCACTAAGCCACATTCCTAGTCCTTTCTATTTTTTATTTTGAGACAAGGTTTCACTAAGTTGCTTACAACCTTGCTAAACTGCTGAGGCTAACCTTGAATTTGCAATTCTCCTTCCTTATCCTCCTGAGTTACTGGAATTACAGGTGTGCACTGCACCCAGAATGGAAGACCATTTTTGAAAAATCCAGTCTCCATAGAGACTGTCAAAAATTTGCTGATGCTGACTTTATTTCAAGACATCATGGCAGGTCATTGAGAAAGGTTTTCAATTATCAATGATCATTCCTCAGATAAACCTCATCAGCTACAACACTGCCACTGCACAAAGCTTTTTAAATTATAGCTGCAAAACTGGAATTCATTATGAGAAAGCAGAAAGCGAAGGTGAGCTTTGAGCAGTAAAATGACATAATTCACATTTTATGAAGACCTGTCTATATCTCTATAAGGACATGTGTAAATACAGACATACACACACCCACACATATAGAAAGGCCCCTCTGGAGCCCATGAGGGGTGCACCCCCATCATCCCAGCAACTTGGAAGTCTGAGGCAGGAGGATCACATGTGTTTTTTTTTTTTTGTTGTTGTTGTTTTTTATGAATATTTTAATAGCTTTAATCAGAAGACAGGTATTAAAGTATCAAAGCAACCCCAGGATTGTGATATAACCAGCAAGAGAAAAACATGTGTGGGGTGGACAATATATA
>NW_026012190.1:0-2760 GCF_001458135.2 Marmota marmota marmota | reverse complement strand
TTGGCTCCTGTGCAGTATATAAGCTCTGTGTACTTCCTTGTGAAATGAGATCCTGCTTCCACTCATCTCCCTGGTGCATCTGATTGTCCTCCCATGAGGGAGGGCTGGGTGCAGGCCGCCAGCCAACCTTTACCTCTCTTGGCTTGTCCTGGTCGGGCCTGCTTTCCCAGCTTCTCCTGCCAGTCAGGAGGGGGGGGGGGGGGCTAAAAACCCCAACAACAGAGACTGCTGAAGAAAAGAGAAAGGAAAGGAGAGAAATAACAGCATTCCAGAGTGAACTATCACCAGACTAACTACACTTCTCAGTTGATCAAGGATGAGCTCTGGAAAATGACCCAGACACTAAGAGAGAATAGGGTAATGATAATACTTGGTGCTTAGGTAAGGAAGAGCAGGAATTAACTATCTTTTTCAAGAATACATAGCACTTTTGTGGGTATTTGCCTTTGTATCAGATTATAGCTCCTTCCCTGGTCAACATTAATCAATTCACATATAATGGAAACAGTGAAAAACAGGCAGTCTAATACACCCAGTATCCAAGACACCCCTGTGTTTCCTAGAGGAGTAGTTTGCAGTGCTGGGGATCCAAGTGAGGTCCTCCACATAATAGGAAAGTGCTCTACCACTAAGCCACATCCCCAGCCCCAAGATAGTTCTTTTTTTTCTTTTTTTTTTTTTTATGAGGATCAAACACAGGAACATTTATAGTTACTGAGCCACATCCCCAGCACAATTTATATTTTATTTAGAGACAGGGTCTCGCTAAGTTGATTATGGCCTCACTAAATTGCTGAGGCTGGCTTTGAACTTTTTATCCTCCTGCCTCAGCCTCCTGAGCTACTGGGATTACGTGCATGTGCCACCATGCCCAGCTCCCAAGATAGTTCTTAAAAAAGATCAGGACAAGTGAAACTAGTCTTTGCTTTCCTTTTGCAGAGTTTCAAAGGAACTTACCATCAAAATCAAAGATACCATTAATAAATCTTTACTAAAATATGAGATAATAGATGTTGTTATTATCCCATTAGTGTATGCATTTGAGACTCATGATGTTTTACAATAAAATTTTATTTTCAGTAAGGCAAACATACAGAATTGTATCTACAGGCACAGTTTTGGGGTACAGAGGTCTATATGTCCTCCTGCCCTTTGTGAAAAACAACATATTGCATAAATGAAAAATTTATCAGCTAATGAATAATATTACTGTGTTTGAACTTGGTTATTTTGTAAATGTAGATTTTTTTGTTCTGTAGTACTCGGAATTGAATTCAGGTGCATTTTACCACTGAGATACAATTCTAGCCCTTTTTGTGTTGTTTTGAGACAGGTCTCACCAAGTTGCCAAGGCTTACCTGCAACTTGTGATCCTCCTCTCTCAGCCACTGGAGTTCCTGGAATATTAGGTGTTTGCCACAGCATCTGGCTTGGAAATATTTTTTAATGATGTAAGATTTGAATTTTTCTGTTCACTTTCTTGACATGTGGTGCTCTGGTAGGAATGTGCCCCTGCTGAAATTAATATGTTGAAATCCTTACTCTCAAGGGGATGATCAGGAGGTGGGGCCTTTAAAAGTTGTTTAGCTCACAAGTGTTCCCCCACATCATTGAACTCAGTGCTCTAACTAAAAGACTCAAGCCAGGTGCCATGGAACATGCTTATAATCCCAAATATTAGGGAGTGTGAGGAATTAAGAAGGCCAAGGCAGCAGGTTCACAGGTCTGAGGCCAGCCTGGGTAAATTAGCAAGACTCTATCTCAAAATAAAGTAAAAGTAAAAATGGGCTGGTGATGTGGTTCAGTGTTAGAGTGCTTGCCTCATATATGAAGGTCTGGGGTTCCATCTTGAGAGGGCTGAGAGTACAGCTCAGTGGTAGAGCACTTGCCTTGCATGCATAAGGCCCTGGGTTAATCCCCAGGATTTCAAAGAAACAAAAACAAACAAAACAAAGTTTAAAAATAAAAACAGAAACCCAGAGAGCTAGCTTGTCCCTTCCACCATGTGAAGACACAGTGAGAGAACACCATACATGAACAGAAAACTGTAGCCAATCTGCTGGTACCTTGATCCTGAACTTTTTAGCCCCCAGAACTGTCAGAAATAAATTTCTGTTTTTATAATATCCCATTTACCCTATTCTGTTATAGCAGCGCAAATGGACAGACATTGGCTTTTCTTCTAGTTTTGTGGACATTTCTCTTTTTCTTTTTCCCAGAAATTATAATGTTTTATTCATATGATATCATTAGCAATGGTTTTTATCTTTTAAAAATGTTTACTTGTTTTGCAGTTGTTTTAAATAGGAAATTATGAAAGGTTTTAACAAAGTCAACAGGTAAATTTCATTTGCAATTCAATTAGAATGACAGAAAGTTTATAGAATTAAATTTGAGGAAAGTGCTGTGTTTATTGAGTATTCCCACCTAGGAGATGCTACATCATTCCTTTTAATAAGATCATGTTTAGCCTGTCAGTAAAGTTTGGTGATTTACTGCATGTTACTTTTTCTTATTAAGTTTATGGTTAGGTGTGGTTTATGATTTCAGTTACTATAAAATGAGTACTAATTACAATATAATTGTGGCTCTAGACTAGAATGTCAACAAAACAGTGATACAGTTACCTCACTCGTCCCTTATTGTTATAAAAATGTTACTAATTTCCTTAGAATTTTGAAATTTTATTAGAGTTCAGCTATGTAATTTTTTGGAGGATTTCAATGAAATGTTTTGAATGTCATATTCTGTAGCGCCCCC
>NW_026012189.1:0-2760 GCF_001458135.2 Marmota marmota marmota | reverse complement strand
ATTTATTGTTAGGGTGAGGGTAATGGGTGGGGTTAGAACTAAGGGGAAGTCTAGTTTTAAGTTTAGGATTAGTGCTAGGGTTAGGGTTAGTGTTAGGCTTATTATTTTCTTATGGTTAGATTAAGGGTAAGGGTCAGGACTGAGTAACTGTTAGGGCTAGGTTGAGGCTTCAGGTTAGAATCATGGCTAGGGCTAGAGTTAGGGCTAGAGTTATAGTTAGGGCTAGGTTTAGCATCATGTTTAGGGTTATGGTTAGGGTAATGGATACAGTTAGAGCTAGGGTTTGGGCTATGGTTACCATTAGGATTAGGGCTAGGATTGGGGTTATGTTTTGGGCTAGGGTTATGTTTAGGGTAAAGGCTAGAATTTGAGCTAGTGTTAGTGGTATGGCTAGGTCGAGGATTAGGTTCAGCCTTAGGTCCAGGGACAGGATTATGGTAGGTTTAGGGTTTTGGTTGAGGTTAGGGCTAGGGTTATCAATAGGGTTAGGATAAGAGTTAGTGAAATGGATATGGTTAGATGTAGGTTTAGGTTTAGGATTAGGGTTAGATTTAGTTTTAGGGTTAATGTTAAGTCTATTTTTATGTTTAGGTTTATGGTATGGGTTAGGTTTTGAGCTCGGGTTAGGGCTATAGTGAGTGTTAGTTTTAGGGTTAGATCTATTGTTAGTTTTTGGGTTAGGGTTATGCTTATGGTTAGCGTTAAGGCTAGGGTTAACAATACAGTTAGGTGTAGGGTTAGGTAAGGTGTAGGTTTAGAGCTAGGTTTAGGGATAGGGTTAAATTCAGGGTTAGGGCTAGGGTTAGGGTTTAGAGTAAGGTATAGTTCTAAGTTTATATTTATGGTAAGTTTTAGGCTTTGAGTAAGGTTTAGGACTAAGTCTAGGGTTAGGTTTAGGATTAGGGTTAGGGCTATTGTTTCGCTTGGGGTTATGCTTAGGCCTAGATTTATGCCTAGAATTCGCTCTAGGTTTTGTGTTAGGTTAAGGCACAGAGTTGGGGCTATTGGTAATGTAAGAGCTAGGATTATGATTAGGGCTAGTTTTAGGGTTAGGGTTATGGCAATGTCTAGTGTTAGGTTAAGGTTTTTGGTGAGGGTCAGGTTTAGTGATAGGTTTAGTGTTAAAAGCAGGATCATTTTTCAGGTTAGAGTTAGAGTTAAGGTTAAAGCCAGAATTGGGACTAGGTTTATGTCTAGCAGTAGGGTTAGTCTTTGCATTAATTTAAGGGTTATTGTTATGGCTAAGGCTAGGTTTTTGTTTAGGTCTAGAGATAGAGTTGAGTCTAGATTTAGGATTAGGTTAAGGCTTGTGATAGGGTCTGGTTTAGGTATAAGGTTACCAGTAGGGCGAGTGTTTTGGTTTGGTCTAGCGTTAGGGTCAGGTTTAGACCTAGGTTAGTGTTATGGTCAGAATAAGGGTCAGGGTTAGGGTTAAGGTTTGGGATAGGGTTAGAGCTAGAAGGAAGGCTAGGGTTGGGACTATTAATATGGTGAGAGTTTTGATTTGGCTGAGGATTAAGGAGAGGTCTAGGGTTAGCATTAGAGTTAGGGTTTTGCTTAGGATTAGGGATAGTGTTAGAGCTAATGTTAGGGGTAGGGTTAGAATTAGGGTTAAATCTAGGTGTATGGCTAGGATTAGGGTTAGTTTTTGTGTTAGTGTTAGAGCTAGGGTTAGGGCAACAGGTAATGTAAGAACACTAGGGCTAGGTTTTGTGTTAGGGTTAGGGCTATGGCTAATGTCAGAACTGGTTTTACGCTTATGGCTAGGGTTAGGGTTTGGGCTAGGTATAATGTTTGGGTTAGGTTTAGGGTTAGGGTGATATTTAGAGTTAGGGTTAGTTTTAGGTTCAGAGACAGGGTCAATATTAGTTGTAGGCTTAGGGTTAGGGCTAGGTATAGCATTAGAATTTGGTTTAGGTTAAGGGTTAGGATTAGGGCTATATCTCAGTTTTGTTTGAGGGCTAGGGCTAGGCTTAGGGCAAGTTTTCAAATTAGCATTAGAGTTAGGGCTAGTGTCAGGGTGAGGTTTATGTTTAGGGTTAGGGTTAGATCTAGGTTTATGGCTAGGCCTAAGTTTAGGGCTAGGTTTGGGCTAGGGTTAGGGCTAGGCTTTGGCTTAGAAGGGATAAGTTTAGAACTAGGAATAGGGCTAGGGCTAGAGTTAGAATTAATCTTAGGTCTAGGGATATGGTTAGGTTTAGGATTAGGGCTAAATTAGGGATAGGATTAGAGCTAGGGTTAGTATTAGGAGTAGGCCTTGGTTTAGGGTTAGGGTTAGGATTAGGGTTAGTGTATATTATGATGTTATAGCTAGGTTTAGGCATAGGGTGAAGTTTAAATTTAGGGTTATGGCTAGTGTTCAGGTTAGGGTTAGGATTAAGGCTAAGTTTATGGCCAGGAGCAAGGCTATGATTTTCTTAGTGTTAGGTCTAGCATTAGGACTAGGACTAAGGTCAGGTCTAGTGTTATGGTTAGGGATAGTTTTAGGGTTTAATATATGGTTAGGTATACTATAACGATTAGGTTAAGGGTTAGGTTGAGTTTTAGATAGGGGTGTTATTAGGGTCCGTAAAAGGGTTAGGGTTCATTTAGGTTAAGGTTTAAATTTAGGTCTCAAATTAGCATTAGGGGTAGGTTTAGGGTTAGGGTAATTGATATGGTTAAGTTTAAGGTTCAGGTTAGGTTTAGGTAATAGTGTTAGAATCATGGATAGTGTTAAGGTTATCCTAGTGTTAGCATTAGGATTAGGTTTAGGGTTAA
>NW_026012188.1:0-2760 GCF_001458135.2 Marmota marmota marmota | reverse complement strand
TTTTTTTTTTTTTTTTGGTACTGGGGATTGAACCCAGAGGCACTTCACCACTGAGTCACATCCCCAGCCTTCTTTTTCTTTTTTTCTTTTTTTAATTTTTGAATTGAGACAGGGTCTCTCTAAATTGCTTAGGGCCTTGCTAAGTTGCTGAGGCTGGCCTTGAACTTGCAATTCTTCTGCCTCAGCCTCTCAAGTCACTGGGATTACAGGCATATGCCACTGAGCAGGGCCCCTCTTGAAAAACTTTTAAGTGTACAGTACAATATTGTTAATTATATCCACATTTTTTTTTCTATAGAAGGTTTCTAGAACTTTTTCATCTTGTGCAACTAAAGTTCTATACCCAATGAACAGCACTAATGCATTCCCCCAGCCTGTCAATTACTGTTTTAATTTCAGTTTCTATGAATTTGTTGGCTTTAGGTACCTCATGTAAAGTGGAATCATGCAGTATTTGTTTTTGATTATTGGCTTATTTCATTTAATATAACATCTTCATGCTTTCTTCATGTATAACATGGCAGGATTTCCTTCAATTTTTAAGGCTGGATATTATTCCATTGTATGTATATACCATAATTTCATCCATTTATCCATCAGTGGACATTTAGAGAAAAATGCTAAACCTACATTTTCCCACCTCTTGGCTATTTTGGATATTGTTACATTGAACTATCTTTAACTATTATACCACTATGGAGATAACTTATAAAATCATTACCTCCAGTCTCAACTGCTCTCCTGAGCTACCATCCCACATGTGTAGCTGCTTATTAATCAGTTCTATCTGCCTTCACCACCATCATCCCCAACTGGGTGTGTCAGAAGTCAGATTTGCCAACTGACCATCTCAAACTGGTTCTCCCTTAATGCCCTTATTTTTCTAGTGCTACCATCATTCCCTCAGTCATTGGGGCTTAAACTAAAGCCATATTTGATTCTTTCTTCTCCCTTGCCTCTCATATGCAAGTGGGCTCCAAATCCCTGTTGATTCTTTGTCTTTTTTTCCTGCTTCTATCACTGCTTCCCTTCCATCCCCTCCTCCAGCTCTCCTGCATATGCTATTGCAATCACATCATAAGTGGTCTCTAGGTTTCCAGAGTAAGGCAGGAGTATTTGAGAGCCTTAGGCTAGCAGATTAGAGAACAAAGAACCAGGGACCCAGGCAAAAGATTCCATCAATTCATCATGCACAGATGCCAGGTTAATCTTTCTAAAGCATCTCATACCTCTCCCTAGCTCAGCTGCCTTCATCCTGTCCCCATTGCCTTGAGGATAAAGCTCAGATCCTTAGAAGAGTTCTGAGAGAGGCTTCTGCTCTAGCCTAAACTATGCTTCTGGCTTTATTTGCTACTATTAACCCCACAGGAACCTTCCACTTTGGTAAAAACATCTGTATTTGTGGTCCATGAACTCCATAAATATACTGTTCTGTTTTCTATGTTCATAACATAGCCCATGTTTATTTCTGTGTAGATATGCTTCTTTTCTTCCTTATTAAATCATACCTGCCCCTCAAAGTGCAATTCAAGCATAATGCAAGAAAAAAAATGGTTTTGAGGGTAGAGCAAACCTGACTTTACTTCTTATGAGCTGGCATTACCTGGGACAAGGTCTCCATTTCTTCCTACAGCAAATAGGGATCATAACCTCAGTTTCATAGGACTCTTGCAACATTAAATCAAGGGGGATATTTTATAAAGCATATATTCTAGTATCTAGCATATACTAGGTGCCCCATAAGTGTTAGTTCCCTGCTGTGAAATCTTTTACAACCAACTAAGTCCATAGTAATCACTTTTCTCTGAATTACTAAACAAATTTTGCTACTGCTTTCAAGAAATGGGCTGCAGTAGCTGCAAGAACATAAAATGAGCAGCCAAATCCTAACATCCTATTAGAAGTTAGTGACAATCATGTAGTAAGTGACCAATTAAATAAACACAAATGTAAAAATAATAGAAGCTAATGTTTATTGGTCACTTACTACAATCCAAATATTGTTCCACAATTTTATATGCATTGTCTCTCATGTCATATTGTCTCTTATTTCACAACATAACTCTGAGCTAGAGTTATTCTTCTCACTTTACAAATGAGAAAACTGATACTGGATGTGGTAGAGTGACTTACATAAGATCATGCAGTCACTAAGGGCATGTTCAGAGCCAGGCAGTCAGGTTTCAGAGGCTACTTCTTGAGTGAGTCTCCTCTGACTCTTATTTTTCTCTGCTTATCAATACAGTCATAAGAAGACTGAAGTCAGTTTTATATTTTGGTGCAACTTAAGCTTCCTTAATCTGAAAATCTGAAATGCAAACTGTGATGAAATCCAAAACTTTTTGAGTGCCTACATGAAGCTTAATTTTTTTTTGGAGCATCTTATTTTTTACCATGTTTTTTTATTGGTACATTATAGTTGTACACAATGATTGGATTTGTTGTTATATATTCATACATGAACATAATATAACAATATAAGTTAGCCAATATCATTTCCCAACATTTCAGTTTTTGGATTTTTGGATTAGGGATGCTCAACTGGTAAATTCATATAAATATTTCAAAATAAAAAAAACCCTCCAAAATCTGGAACACTTCTGGTCCCTATCATTTTTATAAGGGGTGCTCAATCTATACTTAGAAAAGCTTATGGTCATCTAAAGGTTGCCCAGATGATTCACCAAAGTATTAACTAGTCCGTATGGCACAACACTGTTCATAATTCTCCAGAAAAGTCCCTGCTTATTCCTACTCATG
>NW_026012187.1:0-2760 GCF_001458135.2 Marmota marmota marmota | reverse complement strand
ATTTCATTTTTGGATTATTTACTGATTTTCTTAAAAAGTCAAATGTTGGAATTGTTTATTTTTCCACTGGATTACTTAGTCACTTTTAGCAGTGTTTGATTCCTTTGTGTACTCATTTTTGTAAGTTACTTTAACTCAAGTGCATAGCACAGCTTTTAAGCTTTTGATGGTGATCTATGAATCTATTAATTCTTTAAGACTCAACGGACATTAATTGACTTCATGCCATCTATCAGACACTATCCTAGGTACTCAGGATGCAACAACAACAAGATCCCTGCTCCTGGAGTGTATATGCTAGCATGAGACCAAAGATAATAAAAAATAAGCACATTAGAGTAAATCATGTAGTTTATTAGAAGATGATCTAGGCTAAGAAAAAAAAAAGAGTAAAACAAGGGGCTTTGAAGTGGGGAGGGGATTGGCCGTAGGAATAATTAGGGCATACAGATAGGGTTGATTGAGATGAGATTTAGACAATAAATTAGAGGATGTGAGAAGCATTCAAAAGGATATTCAGAGAAAGACTGCTCCAGGAAGAGAGAACAGAAAAAATTCCCCCAGTCAGAATCATGTGTGTCATATTACAGGAACAGTAAGGAGGCCACAGTAGTTGGAACAGAGTAGTCAAAGGTGAGGGCAAAAGAGGAACCAAAAAGGTAACAAGGGGTCAGATAATGGGAAGTCCTGTAGACACTGCTAAGGACCTTGGCTTTTACTCTGAGTATGATGAAGAGCTCCTGCAGGGATTTGAGCAGAGAAGGAATTGAGCTGACTTCATTTCAAGAGATTGCTCCAGCTACTATGCTGAGGATAGATTCTGGAAGGATAAAGGCAGAAACAGAAACCAAGTGTGAGGCTGCTTCAGTAATTCATGTGGTTCAGATGGGCTGGAGATGGTAAAAAGTGGTCAGATTCTGGTTATAATTTGATGTTAAAGGAACAAAGACTTTCTGATGTGGAAGGTGAGAGGAGACAGAAGGAGGGGAAGGCTGAATTCTCCATCAACTTAGAGGGATTGCTAACAGAGAAGCAGCAGTTCAATTTTGGGACATATTTTTAAAATTTATTTATATGTGACAGGGAATGCATTACAATTCTTATTATACATATAGAGTACAATTTTCATATCTCTGGTTGTATACATAGTATATTCACACCAATTTGTATCTTCATACTTTAAATAATAATGATCATCATATTCCACCATCATTAATAACCCCATATCCCCTTCCTTCCCCTCCAACCCCTCTACCCTATCTAGAGTTCCTCTATTCCTCCCATGCCCCCCCTCCCTACCCCACTATAAATCAGCCTCTTTATACCAGAGAAAACATTCAGCATTTGGTTTTGTGGGGATTGGCGAACTTCACTTAGCATTATTTTCTCTAACTCCATCCATTTACCTGCAAATGCCATGATTTTATTCTTTTTTTTATTGCTAATATTCCATTGTGTATATATCCACATTCTTTATATCCATTCATCTATTGAAGGGCATCTAGGTTGGTTCCACAGTTTAGCTATTGTGAATTGTGCTGCAATAAACACTGATGTGGCTGTGTCCCTGTAGTATACTGTTTTTAAGTCCTTTGGGTATAAACCTAGAAGAGGGATAGCTGGGTCAAATGGTGGTTCCATTCCCAATTTTCTGAGGAAGCTCCATACTGTTTTCCATATTGGCTGCACCAATTTTCAGTCCCACCAGCAATGTAGGAGTGTACCTTTTCCCCCACATCTTCGCCAATACATATTGTTGTTTGTATGCATAATAGCTGTCATTCTGACTGGAGTGAGATGAAATCTTAAGAGTGGTTTTGATTTGCATTTCTCTAATTGCTAGTGATGATGAACATTTTTTCATGTATTTGTTGATTGATTGTACATCATCTTCTGAGAAGTGTCTCTTCAGGTCCTTGTCCCATTCATTGATTGGGTTATTTGTTTTTCTGGTGTTTAGCTTTTTTTTAGTTCTTTATATATCCTAGAGATTAGTACTCTATCTGATGTGTGAGGGGTAAGGATTTGCTCCTAAGATGTAGGCTCTCTATTCACCTCACAGATTGTTGAGAAGAAACTTTTTAGTTTGAGTCCATCCCATTTAGTTTGGGGACATATTAAAAGTGCTTATTAGACATCCCATGGAGAGCTTACATAGCTGAAGTTCAGGAGACAGAGGTCTGGGCCAAAGGTAGACAGGTGGGAACCAACAGCATACAGTTGCATTTAAAAAGCATAAGAATGAATGAGATCAACAATAGAGTGAGTGTAGGCAGAGAAGAGAGGAGATGGGGACAGAAGAGAGGAGGCAAGAGAAGATGAGAGGAGAAGAAGGGAGTGCAGCCTGAATCACTGGAAGGTCAAGAGATTGGGAAGAGAAAAAGCTATCAAAGTAGGTTGAGAAGTGACACACATGGCTGGAGGAGACCTAGAGAGTGGATTTCACTGGAAATTGATGAATAGTATCAGTATGGTGTGTCTCAGCTGGGATTCAGCCAGGGGACTAAAAGGAGAGAATTTTTATGTCTTTATTAGTACATTAGTTATACATAGTAGTGGAGTTCATTTTGACATAGTCATATATGCATGGAATATAATTTGCTCCATTTCAGTCCCCAGTGCTTCCTCTTTCCCCCCATTCTCCCTCCTCCTGTTCTTCTCCCTCTACCAGTCTTCCTTCTATTTATTTATTATTTTTAATTGGTGCTTTACAGATATACATAAAGGTAGAATTCACTGAGATATATGTATAATTTTGTC
>NW_026012186.1:0-2760 GCF_001458135.2 Marmota marmota marmota | reverse complement strand
AAAAGCCAGGTGTGGTAGTATAGGACTGTAATCCCAGTGACTTGGGGGGCTGAGGCAGGATGATCACACATGTAAGGCCAGCCTGGGCAACTCAGTGGGGCTCTAAACTATTTAGCAAGGTCTCAAAATAAAGAGGGCTGGGGAGGCAGGTGCAATGGTGCATGCCTGTAATCCCAACAGCTTGGGAGGATGAGGCAGGAGGATCACAAATTCAAAACCAGCCTCAGCAAAAGCAAGGCGCTAAGCAACTCAGTGAGACCCTGTCTCTAACTAAAATACAAAATAGGGTTGCGGATGTGGCTCAGTGGTCAAGTGCCCTTGAGTGCAATTCCCAGTACCCCTCAAAAATTGGGGTGGGGCTGGGGATGTAATTTAGAAGTAAAGCTCTCCTCAGTATCCCTCCCCCCAAAAGTATTAAATGCCTATTTTTCTCAGTACTTTTCTAGAACATGATCTCCACCTGTATTATCTGTTCTAGTCTTATTAGCATATGTATTTCTTCTTAAATAACTGCCGTAACTTAATTCCATTCTCCAGCCTTCCATCATGCCTACGACTTCTTCAGCAAGGATAAAACTGGCTGTATTGATTTACATGGAATGATGTGCACTTTAGCTAAATTGGGAATGAATGTAACCAAGCATGATATCTATAATGAATTAAAATGTGCTGATATTGATCGTGAGTATTTTAATTTCTCATTACCTTCTCATAAAAGACTTTAAAAAAACTTTTACAAATACATATTTTTGCTGGGCACAGTGGCATATGCCTGTGAATGCCAGCAACTCAGGAGACTGAGGCAGGAGGATCATGAGTTCAAAGCCAGCCTCAGCAACTTAGTGAGGCCCTAAGCAACTCAGCAAGACCCTGTCTCTAAATAAAATACAAAAAGGGCTGGGGATGGGGGGATGGGGGGTGCCTGGGGTTGTGGCTTGGCGGTAGTGCACTTGCCTAGCATGTGAGAGGCACTGAATTTGATCCTCAGCACCACATAGAAATAAATAAATAAAGATATTGTGCCCAACTATAACTAAAAATATATTTTTTTAAAAAAAAGGGCTGGGGATATGGCTAAGTGGTTAAGCACCCTGGGGTTCAATCCCTGGTACCAAAAATAAACTATTTGAGGTGTTTGGCATTCACTGGAGGTCTTGGAATATATCCTCTGCAGATAAAGGGGATTACTGTATATGAGTTTATTTCCCTGTAAAGATATCATTGAGGTGTGTGTGTGTGTGTGTGTGTGTGTATGTGTGTATATATATATATATATATATATATATATATGAATTATGAAATCAAATTAATCCTCAGAACTATTCTTTGAAAAATCCTGTGTGGAAACTGAGTGACTATCTCAATATCAAATTCAGGTTATCTTTCATGATGTTCATTTTGAAAGATACCTTGAAATCACAAATACAAAAACATAAACAATTTAAAAACTGACATGATGCCCAGAAAATCCAAGCCCTTTGTTTCCATTTAAGTTATAATAGTATGAATCCTCTTTGCATCATTAGGGTCTACCTACACTGAGTTTTAAATGACAGAGAATTTTTTTATATTTTTAAAGCATCAAGATCATGTTTTTACTAGCAAGGATATTAGAATGATGTGCATTTTAGCTAAATTGGGAATGAATAGTGGAAGGAGACGGTCATCATATAAAAAAATTCACGTATGAAGATGTGAATTTCATGTCAACATACCTTATATACAAAGATTTGAGAAATTGTGGTATAAAGGTGTATTAAGAATTGCAATGCAAAAAAATTATGAATGTGATGCACTCCTCTATTGTGATGTAAGAAATAATAATAAAAAAGATCATGTTTCTATTGAGAATCCTGACCTAGTGATTAGTAGTTCAAGCTGATACATTGTGTGAAAAATATATTCAGCACATTATCTCCTCTCACCTCACCTCACCCGCTGTCAGTGCCCACTCAGTCAGCATTAGTTTCACATGTGATTCAATGTCACCAGTTAAGGTATCACTTGTTTCCACTAACTATGCATAATTTTTCTATTCTTCCTAGGAAGCATACACACATCCGCTTTAATAGCACTATCTTTAATTTGGCAAAACTCTGGACGAGGAGTGAATGGACAGGCCCATGGACAGGCCCGCAGCGGTTGGGAGCCCTGGCTGAGTGTTTATAGCATCTCTCCAGCCCTAAAATGCTCTGTGGTTTTGTTTATTTTATTTTAACTTTTGTGGTTCTGGGGATTGAACCTGGGGCCTTGTGCATGTGAGGCAAGCACTCTATCAACTGAGCTATATCCCCAGTTCAAAATGCTCTGATTTTAAGTATTAAGTGGTCCAGAGTGCTTTAACTTTTACACTCAATATGTACTCTAACAATTTCAATACATCTTATTCTTGTTCTGAGCTTATATTTCTGTTGCAGGAGATGGGAAGGTGAACTTCTCTGACTTCATAAAGGTTCTAACAGATAAGAACCGCTTCCTCAAAGCTGTAGGTGAGCAGAGGTGTTCCTGACAGGTGTTCCTGAATAGATGGCAGTTGTGTAGCTACAGCCCACTACATGTAAACATTATTCATTTAGGCCTCCAATGTGGAGACAAATCAGAAAGCTGTACTTTGAGGATATGATTTATTTTTGTACTGCTTTGCTAAACAAATTGATACTTTAAGGTTTTTTTTTTTTTTTTTTTGGCTATTTTCTTTTCTTTCTTTCTTTTTTCTTCTTCTCCTTTTTTTTTTTTTCGTGTGTGTGTGTGTGTGTGTTG
>NW_026012185.1:0-2760 GCF_001458135.2 Marmota marmota marmota | reverse complement strand
CCCTAACCCTAACTGTAGCCCTAATCCCAATCATAACCCTAGCCCTAACACTAGCTCTAACCCTATCCCTAACCGTAAGCAAAATGCTAACCCTAATGGTAACCCTAGACCTATCTCTAATCCTAAGACTAACAAAAACCCTAAGTCAATTAATAGTCTAAACCTAGTCCTCATTCTAGCTCTAATTCTATCCCAAACCCTAAATCTAACCCTAACCCTGACCATTATTCTGACCATGACACTAACCTTAGGTCTAAACCTGATCCTAAACCTAGACCAAACCCTAACACTAGCCCTACTAATACTTACACCTAAGCCTAACCTTATCACAAGCTCTAGACCTAAACATAATCCTAAATCTAGCCTTAACTCTAGTCCTAGACCTAAGAAACAAACCTAGCCCTAGCCCTAACAATAACCTTAAACTAACACAAAGACTAAACCTACTCCTAGACCTAAACCTAGTCCTAATTCTGGCTTTAACCTTAACTCTATCTCTGATCTGAACACTGACCCTCCCTTTAATACTAAACCTATCTCTAAACCTGACCCTAACCAAAAATATAAACCTAACACTACACCTAGCCATAACCCTAACCCTACAACTAGCCCTAATCATAACCCTAGCTCTTACATTATCCATAGCCCTATCCTTTCTTCTTAACCTAACACAAAACCTAGAGCAAATCCTAGGCCTAAACCTAGCCCTAAGCCTACCCTAACCCTACCTGTAGCCCTAAACCTAATCCTAACCCTAGCCTTAGTCCTAAACCTAGCTTGAAGCCTAACCCTTACCCTAAATATAAACTTAGACCTATCCCTAACTCTAACATTAACACTAACCCTAATCCTAACCTTAATCCTAGCCTTAAACTTAGCTCTAAACCACCCATTACCCTAAGACTAATCCTAACCCTATTGATAACCCTAGCTGTAACCCTAACCCTAACAAAAAAACTAATCCTGGTCCTAACCCTAAACCTAACACTCGACATAGCCTTCATTCTAGCACAAACTCTAATTAATACCATAATCCTAAACATAATCATAGCCTTAACCCTAACCCTAAAACTTAACCTAACCCTAACCCTACATCTAAACCTATATATAACCGTATCCATTACCTTAACCCTAATCCTAATCCTAATGATAACCCTAGCCATAACCCTAACCCTAATCCTAACCATAATCCTATTCCTATACCTAACACTGAACCTAACCCTCAACCTAGTCCTAGACTTAACTCTAGCTCAAACCCTCACCCTTACCCTAAACATAACCCTAACCCAAACCCTAACCCAAATCCTAGCCCTAATCCTAAACATAACCATAGCCCAAACCCTAGCTCTAACTCTATACATTACCCTAACCATAACCCTAAACCTAATGCTAATCCTAGCCCTAACTCTTACCCTAACTCTATCCCTAGCCCTGATTCTAACCCGAACCCTCAACCTAGTCCTAACCCTTACTCAATCTCTGACCCTTACCCTTAACCTAACCATAAGACTTACCCTAAGCCTAAGCCTAACCCTAACCCTATACCTAATCCTAAACTGAACCCTAACCTTAACCCTAGCTCTAACTTCACTCATTACCCTAACCGTAAACCTCATGATAACCATAGCCCTAACCCCAAACCTATTCTAATTCTAACCATAAGCCTAACCTTAGACCTAACTTTAAACATAACCCTTGCCGTAGTCCTAACCTTAGCTCAAACCTAACCGTATTCTTAATCTAACCCTGACCCTAGTCCTAAACCTAAACCTAATCCAAACCCAACATCTAACCGTGTCCATTACCCTAAACCTAATGATAACCCTAGACCTAACCATAATACTAACCCTAACCCTAAATAACCTTAACCCTAGTCCTAACCCCAAACCTAACCCTAGCCTTAGCACTAACCCTAGCTCAAACCCTAAGGTGTACCCTAAACCTAACCCTAACCCTAGCCTTAACCCTAATGTTAACCCTAAATCTAGCTGTAATCCAAACCATAACTTTATCCCTAACACTAGCTCTAACCCTATCCCTAACCGTAAGCAAAATGCTAACCCTAATGGTAACCCTAGACCTATCTCTAATCCTAAGACTAACAAAAACCCTAAGTCAATTAATAGTCTAAACCTAGTCCTCATTCTAGCTCTAATTCTATCCCAAACCCTAAATCTAACCCTAACCCTGACCATTATTCTGACCATGACACTAACCTTAGGTCTAAACCTGATCCTAAACCTAGACCAAACCCTAACACTAGCCCTACTAATACTTACACCTAAGCCTAACCTTATCACAAGCTCTAGACCTAAACATAATCCTAAATCTAGCCTTAACTCTAGTCCTAGACCTAAGAAACAAACCTAGCCCTAGCCCTAACAATAACCTTAAACTAACACAAAGACTAAACCTACTCCTAGACCTAAACCTAGTCCTAATTCTGGCTTTAACCTTAACTCTATCTCTGATCTGAACACTGACCCTCCCTTTAATACTAAACCTATCTCTAAACCTGACCCTAACCAAAAATATAAACCTAACACTACACCTAGCCATAACCCTAACCCTACAACTAGCCCTAATCATAACCCTAGCTCTTACATTATCCATAGCCCTATCCTTTCTTCTTAACCTAACACAAAACCTAGAGCAAATCCTAGGCCTAAACCTAGCCCTAAGCCTACCCTAACCCTACCTGTAGCCCTAAACCTAATCCTAACCCTAGCCTTAGTCCTAAACCTAGCTTGAAGCCTAACC
>NW_026012184.1:0-2760 GCF_001458135.2 Marmota marmota marmota | reverse complement strand
GGGGGATGAGAATATTGGAAGAACTTTGATTAGGCAAAAGGGAGGGAGGGAAGGGGAAGGGGCTTGGGGGCAGGAAAGATGATGAAATGAGAAGCACATCATTACTAATCACTAAAATAAAAATCCATTGACAATCAAAAAACATTTAAAAATAAATGAATGAATTAAATAGCTAGTTAGTTAAAAACAAACTGAGTGGAGTTTTCTCATAATATTGGTGAAAATAAATGCTTTTGCCCAAGTCCAAATGCAACTTTCAAAAGTTTAGGGCAGGGGCTGGTGTTGTGGCTCAGAGGCAGAGCACTCATGAACCACACATGAGGCACTGGGTTCTATCTTCAGCACCACATATAAATAAAAGAAAAATATTGCATCCAACTATAATGAAAAAAATAAATATTTTAAAAATTTAAGTCCATGTGTTTTTACTGGGTGAATGCCTATGTGTAAATTCAAGAATAATCATTACTCTTTCAGCTCTTCTTTCATTTTCAGAATTATCATATTATAAAGCTATTTTTGAAACTTGATATTTCACTGGTCATTATATCCTAGAACATTCTGAAAATAACTGCATTAGTCTGTTATTTTTAACTGTGCTAACCTTAGATTTTAAACATCCCTTAAAGCTACAAGTGGTAAAGTTTAGTGATGCTACTGGGACATATTGGGACCTTTAAGAGGTGGGGCTTATGGGGAGAATTTTAGGTCATTGGAGGCAGATCTTCAAGGGGATTATGGGGCCCTGGCCCCTCCCTCTTTCTCCCTGTCTTCCTGGTGGTAGACAGTTTTACTCTACCCTGATGCACTATCTCCCTTCAGGCCCAACTGACAATGAACTGAAACCTCCAAAACCATGAGCCAAGCCTAGCCTGGTCAACCACACCCATAATCCCAGAAACTCAGGAGGCAGAGGCAGGAACACAACAAGTTCAATACCAGCCTGAGCAACTTAGTGAGAATATATCTCAAAGAATAAAAACATCTGGGAAAGTAGCTCAGTGTCAAAAAGACCTCTATTTAATCCGCAGACAACTTAAAAAAAAAAGTCAAATAATCCTTGTCACAGATATGAATTATAGTGCTGGAGAGCTAACACAGCTAGCTGGATTACTTTATATGAAACTTCTTATCTGGGGGTTCTGTGTTCTCTAAAAAGGACCATCATTTTCTTATGGAAACACCTAGTAGCAGACTTGATAGACATCTGCAATTTCAATAAACATGCCAAGTGACTACCTAAAGGGATTGTGTAAATAACAGATTTCCCTGTTGGAGAGTTGCTATTTCCTCATCCATTTTCAATCTCATTATAGGAAGGAAAATATTTTCAAAATGAAGGATTTTATGTTATACAACTTGGAAATTCATGCAAAACATGCTTTATTGTGTAATTTAATACTTATACTATTTTTTACTTGCACAATCTAATAAATATGAGACACATGACAAACATATCAGATTATTCACAATGGCTATGAGGAGGTGGGCAAAGTACAATAAACACAAGAGCAAAGTTTCTCTAAATGTCCTAGTGTTACTAAATGATCATAACCAGTATACACCGTTTTGTAAGTAAATATTTTTAGAGTAAAATGGGAAGTGCTACCAAAGAGAGCTCAGGCCTTGGTCTACTTCTACACAAAACACCCTAGGAGCCAACTGGAAATTCAAAAGTTGTTGTTCCTCTCTTCCACTGGCATTGTGTGAATGGTGCCCCTAGTGGTTTGAGGGATGTAGCCTGCAGAGCTGTTTTTGCAGGAGCTGTGGAAAAAACAGGAAACTCTGGAATACTTCAAAGTGTTTTGAGTCCTGAAGACCAAAATTATGAAAATGGTTCCAAGTGGAAGGTTCCCAGGTATCCCCCACTTTGAAGATTGTCTCAAAAACTCATATTGACAATATCTGAATGTTCACCTGGGCACCTCAGACCAACATGCCCAGGTAACTGTCAAAATAGAATGGAATTTCATCCTAGACTCTTATCCCAGTGCAAGAGGCTCCAGAGGTTCTTGAGATTTCAGTAGTTGGAGCTTCTACTTCAATGGAAGCCATGGATTTGGTGGGGAAAACTCAGGTAGTGCTGGGCCTTTTATTTAGGTGGATGGAGGTGTCTATTTAAATAACTGAGAAAGATGCTTCCAAGAATGTAAATTGAAAATGGAATGACACTGTAATAGGCATATGCCTGATACAGTATAGTAGGCAGGCATATACCTGCCACATATGCTTGAGTATATTCACTATGAACACAGTGGGAGAGCTTAGGGCTGGGGAAGATTTTTAAAGGCAAAATTAAAAAGAAGTACAAAAGAAGTTTCAAAAAAAAAAACAATTCTAGGTTACAATGTTAATCACAAGGATTATGTGAGTTCAAAGATAAATAGACAGTTGATGGACAGACCTCCCTGCAGAAGTCTGTTCCTAGAAGGCTGAATTCTGGAAGAATGTTGTGAACTTTTCTTGGGCAATCCTGGGTGAGATGCCTTCCTTCATAATGTCCTATCTTGTCTATTTGTAGGTCTTTGTTGTTGTGTTGTTGTTAGATTTGACACTGAAGGAAATCTATTTTGATATCAATGATGCTGACAGCTTTTTGAGAGTCCAGGCTGTCCTAGAAAGCTCTTCTGTGTCCTGAAGATACTGTGCTGGCCCACGGAGGACAGCAGCAGCCTGCAGAACTCTCCATATACTGGCACCTTAGAGGATCTTACCTCGAAGTGGAAGAAAATGTCTGAGGCAGGGCTGTGCAAGAAGTGT
>NW_026012183.1:0-2760 GCF_001458135.2 Marmota marmota marmota | reverse complement strand
CAGTGAGACTCCATTTTATTTCAAAAATATTTCTCCCAAGAGAAAACTCACCTCTGGCATCCTGCTTAACACAACCTATTTAGCAATGCATAGTGGCTGAATTTTTTTGTTCTGTATTCTTACAAAATGCAAGATGTTTTCCTTTTAGCTCCCATTTCTCTTGGGTGGACTTTACCCATAACTAGGTCATTTTAATCCCATTCTTATATTGCTATGGGTTTGAGTTACGGGTTGCTTGCAGTTTTTAGCTATTAAAAGTACCCTGCATTCTGCAAGGTGTCAAAGGTTGCCTGCTGCCCTGCTGCCCCTGCCACAGTGAATAAGTTTTATATTCTGCATCAAGACTGACCTGGTGATTCATTTTGAATGTGTCACAATGTCTGGAGACCCCATCCAGATTTCCAGAGTCAGGGCTGTGACTCTGGAACATGAGGGCATTCTGGATTCTTGGATCACAGAGAGGGTCTGCATTTCTCCCAAATTATGGAAGCTTTGCTTTGCAAGGGTCTGCACTCCCTGTCATCATTGATTCAAGCCCATCAGTAAAAGAATATCTGGTGTGGCTTTATCCTGTAAACTCAGAGGCTCTAGATGAGGACATGCTAGTGTATGTGTTTGAAGGCACCACATTTTTACTCTTTGTTTTAAAAAGTATCTGATATTTCTCACACCTGTAAACCCACTGGCTCTGGTGTGCCTCATGCTTTAAACCCAGCTCTGGTGTGGATCATTCCTGTACCCAAGCACTTTTTTTTCTGTTTTGTTTTAAACCCTTAATGTTTATTTTTTTTATTATTAGTTGTCCAAAACATCACAAAGCTCTTGACATATCATATTTCATAAATTTGATTCAAGTGGATTATGAACTCCCATTTTTACCCCGTATACAGATTGCAGAATCACATTGGTTACACATCTACATTTTTGCATACTGCCATATTAGTGTCTGTTGTATTCTGCTGCCCTTCCTATCGTCTACTATCCCCCCTCTCCTCCCCTCCCCTTCCATCTTCTCTTTCTACCCGATCTACTGTAATTCATTTCTCTCTCTTGCTTTTTTCCCTTTCCTCTCACTTTCTCTTATATGTAATTTTGTATAACAATGAGGGTCTCCTTCCATTTCCATGCAATTTCCCTTCTCTCTCCCTTTCCCTCCCACCTCTCATCCCTGTTTAATGGTAATATTCTCATGCTCTTCCTCCCTGCTCTGTTCTTAGTTGCCCTACTTATATCAAAGAAGACATTTGGGATTTGTTTTTTTAGGGATTGTCTAGCTTCACTTAGCATAATCTGCTCTAATGCCATCCATTTTCCTGCAAATGCCATGATTTTGTCATTTTTTGGTGCTGAGTAATACTCCATTGTGTATAAACGCCACATTTTATTATCCATTCACCTATTGAAGGGCATTTAGGTTGGTTCCACTGTCTAGCTATTGTGAATTGTGCTGCTATGATCATCGATGTAGCTGTATCCCTATAGTATGCTCTTTTAAGTTCTTTGAGGAATAGTCCGAGAAGGGGAAGATCTGGGTCAAATGGTGGTTCCATTCCCAGCTTTCCCAGGAATCTCCATACTGCTTTCCAAATTGGCCGCCCCAATTTGCATTCCCACCAGCAATGTGCAAGTGTACCCTTTTCCCCACATCCTCCCCAGCACTTGTTGTTTGACTTCATAATGCCTGCCAATATTACTGCAGTAAGATGGTATCTTAGGGTGGTTTTAATTTGTATTTCTCTGACTGCTAGAGATGCTGAGCATTTTTTCGTGTACTTGTTGATTGATTGTATGTCCTCCTCTGAAAAGTGTCTGTTCAGGTCCTTGGCCCATTTGTTGATTGAGTTATTTGTTTCCTTATTGTTTAATTTTATGAGTTCTTTGTGTACTCTGGATATTAGTGCTCTATCTGAAGTGTGAGGAGTAAAAATTTGTTCCCAGGATGTAGACTCCCTATTTACCTCTCTTATTGATTCTCTTGCTGAGAAAAAACTTTTTAGTTTGAGTAAGTCGCATTTCTTGATTCTTGTTATTAACTCTTGTGCTATGGGTGTCCTATTAAGGAATTTGGAGCCCGACCCCACAATATGTAGATCGGAGACAACTTTTTCTTCTATCAGACACAGAGTCTCTGATTTGATATCAAGCTCCTTGATCCATTTTGAGTTAAGTTTTGTGCATGGTGAGAGAAAGGGATTCAGATTCATTTTGTTGCATACGGATTTCCAGTTTCCCCAGCACCATTTGTTGAAGATGCTATCCTTTCTCCATTGCATGCTTTGAGCCCCTTTGTCAAATATAAGATAGTTGTAATTTTGTGGATTGGTCTCTGTGTCCTTTATTCTGTACCATTGGTCCACCCACCTGTTTTGGCAACAGTGCCATGCTGTTTTTTTTTACTATTGCTCTGTAGTATAGTTTGAAGTCTGGTATCGCTATACTGCCTGTTTCACTCTTCCTGCTTAGAATTGCATTTTCTATTCTGGGTCTTTTATTTTTCCAGATGAATTTCATGATTGCTTTATCATTTCTACAAGAAATGCCTTTGGGATTTTGATTGGCATTGCATTAAACATATAGAGAACTTTTGGTAATATCACCATTTTGATGACGTTAGTTCTGCCTATTTATGAACAGTGTATATTTTTCCATCTTCTAAGATCTTCTTCTATTTCTCTCTTTAGGTTTCTGTAGTTTCATGGTATAAATCTTTCACCTCTTTGTTAGGTTGATTCCCAAGTATTTTGCTTTTTTTTTTTTTTT
>NW_026012182.1:0-2761 GCF_001458135.2 Marmota marmota marmota | reverse complement strand
CCTTCCTTCCTTCCTTCCTTCCTTCCTTCCTTCCTTCCTTCCTTCCTTCCTTCTTTTCTTTTTTAGTATTGGGGCTTGAACCCAGGGGTGTTTTACCACTGAGCTATATCCCTAGCCGTTTTTATTTTTTATTTTAAGACAGGGTCTTTCTAGGTTGCTGAGGCAGTCCTTGAACTTGCTTCAGCTTCCCTAGTCACTGGGATTACAGGCATGCACTACCACACCTAGCTCCAGAATCACAATTTCTAAATGGGCATTTCAGAAGTGGCATGAGGCAACATAGCTAAGAGTTGTAGAGTCCTCTATAAATATAGTTCAGGAACACTGTTTGGAGTTTTGTTATAAAGGGTTACACATGTTTTGGGTGAACAGGATTTTTATGTATGCACACATGTTAAAGAAACCAAGGAACTGGCTATAAATGCACTGTTGCAGGTATAGCAACACAGAGAGAGAGAGAGAGAAACGCTTTGCTGATATGATTCTGAAAGCAATCATCCAGGTCTGAAATTCAGAACAACAAATCAGATAAGAAAGGCAGAGTAATCATGGGAAAAGAGAAAATATACCCCTTAGGTGTTTGTGCGTGGACACACACACACACACACACACACACACACATACCCGTTTTTCCTGTTGTATTTTGGATTGTGTCAGCCAAAGCACAGTGTGCATTAAGGAACAACTGAAAATTCTATTACAAAAAGTCCTTCTTCAGTGTTATCGCCACACTTTTGAAATCTATTGAGAATTACCAATCACATTGCCTTAGTTAAAATTAACTAAGTTGTGCTACAGTAACAGACATTCCCCAAGTAATAACAGCTGAAGTTCTTTCCTCATTCTGTTACTTGTTCGGTGTAGGACAGGATGAGGATTGTACTTATTGTGATTTCTTAAGGACAAAGGCTGACATTGGCTCCTTTTGGTCTTTTTTTTCCATGATTCCTACAGTAGGGACAAAGGTTTATCTCTGTTTCCTGTACCTTTCTCTGTGACCTCTGGAGTAGTGAAAGATTAGCTTTCTCCAATTGGTGATAAGTATAACTGCATTAACTTATCCTTGATTACTTCAGCATTATTAAAGCATGTACCCAAAGGCAGAGCTCACAGTAATTCTGAGTTATACTTTGTCATAGAGAAATTGAGTAGAGTTCAACGGTTTTTCATTATATGGATTTTAATCAGGTATCAAGTGACAAGATAATCAATCAACCAGGATAGAGGAAAAAACAGAGGATAGAGTTTTGAGTTAGGGATTTAGAAAAATCTTTTTGTCTGCTTCCAGTCTAAGGAGTATGTGAACTAGGTGATGCTCTACCCAAGACCAGGCTGCTTCTCTTGCTACTGCAAAATTCCCTCTTGTTGCCTGTTGAGGTAGCAGGGTGAGTTATCTACCTGGGTATCCTTACTTTGATTATCTTATTCACCTTGAATATTGACTGGGAAGATCCCTACTGCTTTGGGGAGTAGAAGATGTCAGGTTCTAAGCCTTAGAGAATTGAAAAACATTTGAATTTCTTGAACTTAAGTATCATTTACTTGATTCATACAAGATTATCAAATGTGGAGGGGAAACACTATAACCTGTGGGAGGCTTGAGGCAGGGTAGATTCAAATATAAAAATAATTTAGTCTTGGAGCACAGATAAACAGCAAAATGACTTCTCTTTCTTATTTTACACAACCTGGCACGTGTTTTTGATACTCTAAACTCACACATCACTCAGTCACAAAAGAATTCTTAGTTACCAAATCCCATTGTCCCTTCTTACTCCTTATCATATGTTTTCTCTCTTGGGAACTGATTAGTATTGGTCATGCCCTTCTTAAAACCTTTACTCTTTTCTTTCATAACTTCATAGTTTTCTAGGCTTTTCCAGTCCCACTGGCTGTTTCTTTGTTTCCTTTACAAGCTGTGAGTCTTCCAATCTTCCCTTCAGCGTAGGTACTCACCACAGGGAAATACTCAGCTTCAGGGTAGTAATTTTGTTATGCTAATATGCATATGCAAATGACTCTTACATCTGTGTTGCCTGCCCATTTATTATTCTGTATGATTTATGTATTAATTGCCTGTTCTATATTCCAATCACCAAACTCAACCTACTCAAGCCTGAACTCATCATCTTCTTCAAACTTTTTTTTTTAGTTGTAGTTGGACACAATACCTTTATTTTATTTATTTATTTTTATGTGGTGCTGAGGATAGAACCCAGGGCCTAGGCAAGCAATCTATCACTGAGCTATAACCCCAGCCCTTCAAACTTCTTTTGTCTCTTTCCTTTTTAGTGAGTGGCACCATTTGGCCCAGTTAGAAACTGAATCTTCCTTGATTCTTTTTTGTTTTTGTTTTTCAATCACTGAACTTAAGTACTATTTATTTAACCTTGTCCAGCTTTGACTAAGTTGGTAGTTAGATGCCTCTTTCCCAGTGTTGTTCAAATGGTTCACACTTCTATCAAGAATTTATTACATTGTATTATACAACCTTAATTTTATTTACTTTTTTCCCCACCTGATAATGATATCCTTAAGGCAAGGAACTGCCATTTATGCCTCCAGGATATAAAACATCTTTTTAAGACATAGTCACTCTACAGGTGAAAGAATTAGGCCAAGGCAGAACATCATGGTGGAAGTGTATAGCAGAAGTAAACTTTTTTAGCTCGTGGCAGCCAGAAAGGAGGGAGAGAGGAAGAAGGGAAGAAGCAGGGGAGAGAGAGGATGAGGGAGAGAAAGAGGAAGAGAGGGAGGGAGA
>NW_026012181.1:0-2761 GCF_001458135.2 Marmota marmota marmota | reverse complement strand
TTTTTTTTTTTTTTTTTTTTTGTGGTACTGGGGATTGAATTCAGGGCTACTTTAGCACTGAATTCCCAGTCCTGGCCCTTTTAATTCTGCATTTTGAGGGAGGGTCTTGCTAAGTACCTGAAGCTGGCCTCAAACTTGTGATTCTCCTGCCTCAAGTCTCCCAAGTCACTGGGATTATATTTGTGTACCACCAAGCCTGGCTATTTCTATTTGTATTTTATTGAGGTGCTGGGGATGGAACCTGGGTTCTTGCACATGCTAGGTAAGCACTTTGCCACTGAGCTACATCACTAGCCACATCCCTTTTCCTAAATTTTATTTTGAGACAGGGTCTTGCCAAGTTGACCAAACTGGCTTCAAACTTGAGATCCTCCTGTCTCAACCTCCCAAATAAATGGAATTACAGGTGTGCACCATAGCACCTTACATGCCTTCCTTTAAAAGAAGATATGAGAGATCTCTTAAATAGAAAATGTGGATTTTGAAACTATTCAATATTTCTAATTTAAAGTACTTGACAGTATGTTTAGAATATAATAAAGCTTTGATAAATGGTAGTATTTATTTATTTATTCACTTATTGCATTTTATGTCACTTTTTGGTTTGGTAGCCTGAATGTTAAGAGTCAAACATATAGTCCAATTTTGTCAATAATATAGGAAATCAGGCCCTGAAAAACTGTGTTACTATTCTGGTCTCATACTTCTAATGCAACAATCTCCTAACTGCCCTCTCCGTTTCCACTCTTTCTCTTCCTACAATGTATTCTCCTTACAGCAGCCCAACATAGTTTGATTGTTTTTCCCATTGAACTTAAAATAAACTCTAAACTCTTTACCTTGACTACAAAGATTTATGTGGTCTGACTCTTGCCTAAGTCTCAGAGGTTACCTGATAATACTGTCCTATTTTGCTGTAGCCACACTGGACGTTTTCATGGTGCCTAAAAAAGGCAAGCTTGAGAAGGTCTTCCCATTGCTCAGTGTGAATGGTCCCTACCTTTAGGTCTCAGCTTAATAGGCACTTGCTCAGCAAGGTCTTCTCCAATCCAAAATATCTACAGTTATCCTTCATCACATGATACTAATTTAATTCTTTGCACAGCATTTGCTTCTTTTTTTTTTTTTTTTTTTGGTTACTGAGGCTTGAACCAGGGGTGTTAAATCCCAGCCCTTTTTATTTTGAGACAGGGTCTTGCTAAGTTGCTTAGTGTCTTGCTAAATTGCTGAGTCTGACCTCAAACTTGTGATTCTCCTGGCAGTCTACTGAATTGTGGGGATTACAGGAATGTGTCACCATGCATGGCTATCTGATATTTTTTTTAAGAGTAGGATTCTCAGTTTTTCACTATAATATCCCTACCAGACTAATAAGTCTTTAATGTGTCTTGTATTGTTAGTAACAATATTCATTCATTCAAAATATTTTGAGGAATGTTACTATTGTTAACAACAATAAAAAACATGCAGTTGATAAGGAAAACTACTATTTGGCAAAAGTTAAGTTGTCCAAAGTCACACAGGAAATTCACAATATAGCTAGAATTCAAAACTAAGCCTACTGATTCCACAGCCTGACTTCAAAAATGCAACTGCTGCCCTACTCAAACCTTGATTTTCAATAAAGTCCCAGCTTATACCATAACCCTTCAGAAAGCCTTCCATATTTCATCTAAAATAGAAATACCATTGATGTGATATCTATATATGTACATATCACATTTTATTGATTACCTTTACTGTTATATTATTACCTATTATTTTATATTACCTGCTCACAACTTAAGGGATCAGCAACTTAGGGATCACTTCAATAAAAGCTCCTTAGAAATTGTTCTACTATAGTGATTAATGTGTTACTGGTTGAATATTACCTAAAAATGTGGTGATTCTGGAGGCTAAAGAAGTATAAATTGGTTTATTCTACTACTATTTCCTCACAGAATCTTAAAACTGTTCTAATGTGTCCTTAGTGAACTGTAAGTCTCAGAAGCCACTAAATGTCTGAGACTTTTATACTTTTCTAGTTGTTATTAAATTCATTCTTTTCAGTTGATCCATCTTTGTTCTCTCCTTCTGCAACTGCTTCTCAGTTTCTATGCCTTTACCTAACATAACTACTTCTCACTAGTGACATTTCTGTTTATAGCAAGCATCAGCAAACTATGGCTTACAGACCAAAACCAACCTGCGGTATTTTTACGAAGTTTTACTAGAATACAGCCATGTTTTTGTGCTTATGCGTTGTCTATGGCTGCTTTTACACTGTAATGACAGAGATGAATAGTTGCAACAGAGACCAGGTAACCTACAAAACCTTAAATATTTACTATCTAGCTTTTTCCAGAAAATATTTGCCAAACTGTAGTGAAAACACAACTAAAACCCAGAGTGGTGAGGCTCTAAGATCCCATAGCTGATAAGTTACAGAAGAAAAATCAGTTATATTCATTTAAATGGATTTTTTTTTTTTTTTTTTTGTACCAGGGATTGAACTCAGGGGCACTCGACCACTGAGCCACATCCCAAGCCCTATTTTGTATTTTATTTAGAGACAAGATCTCACTGAATTGCTTAGTGCCTTGCTGCTGCTGAGGTGGGCTTTGAACTTTCTTTCTTTCTTTTTTTTATTAGTTGTTCAAAACATTACAAAGCTCTTGACATATTATATTTCATACATTTGATTCAAGTGGGTTATGAACTCCCATTTTTACCCCGTATACAGATTGCAGAATCACATTGGTTACACATCCACGTTTTT
>NW_026012180.1:0-2761 GCF_001458135.2 Marmota marmota marmota | reverse complement strand
CCCCCCCCCGCCTCAGCTGTGATAAGCTAAGCCTTTTCACCATTTCCTTTACCATGCCCTTCCACCATAGTATTCTTTCTCACCTCAGGCCCAAAGCAATGGAGCCAGGCAACCATGGACTTAAACCTCTGAAAAAATGAACCAAATAAATCTTTTCTCCTTTAAGTTGTTATGTCGCGTATTTTGATCACAGCAATGCAAAACTAATGAACACAATACTCTTATCAGAATAAATTAATTTATATAGTGTATACTAATTCTATCAGCAATTTATCCACTAATAACTCACATCACTTACTAGCAAAAAACATGGCACATAAATTAGAATCTAGTATAGTTCATGAATATAAATGTTAATAAAGTTATTCATTGATTTAAAACTAAAAACGTAGCACTGTCCCTGCCCTGTGTATGCCTTGTCCAGTCACCTGCCATCTGCCACTGTGGACCTGTGGACTGCTCTGATGCTGAACACCCTTAACTGTCCACTCACCACCTGATAGAGAACAAGGACTTTGGGTTACTTCCCCCAACTTTGCTCCCATTTAGCAGGAAGCAGCTTGCCCATTTTTCCATACAGATGGAATATACAAATTGATAGTGGGAAAATGTAAATCTGGTTCATATACTTTGAATGTAGCTTTTGCTACTCTGCCACTATGACTTATTTTTAAAATGGACTTGTTTCTTTCTCTTCCTGTCTCCCTGCTTCTCCCTAATGTCTCCCCCTCCCTAATCTCAAGTGAAACAAAATTACCTTTCTTCCCCATTTTAGGCAGCTTTATCTGTCCTTGAGTACACACACACCATAGGAAAGAAGTGATCCAGACTTTGGGAATGGTACCAGAAGATCTCAGAAATGACTAATTTCCCAAATTAACAAGTGAATTACAACTCCAACAGAAAATACATGGAATATAGCCCTTGAATAACCTATTTAAAAGCACCCTGTTCCTGCTGATGGGCAGAATCACAGCCTTTGGGACAGGAGTCCCCTGTGTTTCTCCTTTGTTAGCATAGCAGTAATCTTCTTTTTCCTTTTTCTCAAAAACAAAAATGCAGCATTGTATTCTATATATAAAGGCTTCAGCGGTTTTTTAAAGAATTTTTGAAGTGAATTCTATTCTTTTGGAAAAATAGCATTAGTTGCATTGAGAATCACTGTATTCATTTCATTTTGACTGATCCAGTGTTTGATTTGTATTTTGTGTGATATTTGAGTTGTTATCCTAGGGGAAAGAGACACATATGGCCCTATAACTGAATCTTCCTATTTTCCCATATGAGTAATAGCATTGCAACAAGTTTGTAAGAAAATGAAAAAGTTTTACAGGTGGTTATTTCCAGCCATTTATTGAACTGAATTCAAACATAAGTATAGCCTCACTTTAAGCAAGCTTAATAAGCAGAAATACAAGCTTATAAGACTGATCAGTCAATGACTGACTGCTCACTTCACAAAAGTGTTCATCCTAAATTATATACCTTTCTATTAAATTTTAACTAGAATTAAATTTAATTTTTATAAAAGTTCTCAGTAATAGCTTACTGTGTTGCTTAAGTCCTTCAGCCAAATACCACCAGAAATATACCAATAAATGAACAAGTTGGTACTATTATTCATCACAGTGCTTTTAGTATGAAGGTATTAGGAAGAGTTTATTATATTATTTGGGCTTTGCATGAGTGATATCCTTTATTGTCTAAAGAATCAAAGGCTTGTTTTGGACTGAGTATTGTTAGGAAGTGGGGTTAATTCTACAAATGGACATTTTACTAAATCTTATCTACAGAAAAGGCAGATAAGAATGAGGATAAAGCTATCATTGGTTAAAAAGCAACTGTCACTGTGCTAAATTTAGATCATGAAAGCCTGTGTAGAAGGTAAAAACTGTGTTTTATCCCATTATAAAAAGGAGTGATTAAGCAACTTTAAATTTAAAAATGATTTAACAATATTTGATTTAAGATAATAAAGATGAGATGGGATAAATGTTAGATACAATAACAAACTAATAAGTAAGAAGGATAATCCAGATAGTGTGGGCTTGAATTGAGGAAGTGAAAAAAATAATGGAAACGTATACATGATCAGAGAATAATTTAGGAAGTAAAATCTATAGCACTTGATGATTATGTATTAGGGAGTGAAGAAAGTGAAAGATGACCCTATGATTTCTGACTCATAGGCTGAAAGGGTGTTTTTCAGTAGTGCAGCATTTGTCTGGAATTCACAAGAAACTTTGTTTGACTACCAGCACTTACAAAAACTGAGTTTTCTAAATAATTTTTCGAGAATGGGAATATGAGAAAAGATCCAGGGATTTTATGTGTAGATGAATGGAGAGAGGGAGACACTGAATTCAATTTTGAACAAGATGTATGTGCCTGAAGAACATCCAGATGGAAATATTCAGATGCAACTGGATTATAAGATTCAGGGTAAAGGGGTCTACCCTAAAGGTAACAATTCAAGAGTCTTGTCATTATTCAATGTGATGGTTAATTTTATGTGACACATTGAAACCAAAACAAAGTTCAGGCAGTTAGTGTAGATAGATGAATAAAGTCTGTCAGGAAAATGGAAGCCGAATAGAATAGGGTTGGGAAGATGAAAGCTGGTTCTAAGGGGAAGGGAATGTTAATACCTTCAGGACACATCCTTCCTAACCCATAACCAAAAAGTCACCCCCCACTGTCCCTCCCAGCAGGGAATTATTAATGAGTATTCCCTGGGCAGCTCTCTCTGAATTGCCCCCTC
>NW_026012179.1:0-2761 GCF_001458135.2 Marmota marmota marmota | reverse complement strand
CTCTCTTTTTTTTTTTTTTTTTTGAGACAGGGTCTCATTAAGTTGCCCAAGCTGGTCTTGAACTTGAGATCCTACTGCCTCAGCCTTCCCTAATAGCTAGGATTACAGGCATTTACCACTGTGTTTGGCTCCTAAGAACTTTTTTGACGGCTGTTATAAACAAGATTGTTTTCTTTATTTATTTTTTGAGTAGTGTATAAAATTGCAACTTACTTTTGTATATTGATTTTGTATCCTTCAATGTTTTTGAATTTATTACTTCTAGAGGTTTTTGGTGGAGTATTTAATGTTTTCTGTATGAAATATTACGATGTCTGCAAACAGAGACAGGATCATTTTAACTTCTTCCTCGCTGATTTGTCTACCTTTTATTTGTTTCTTTCACATAATTACTCTAGGTAGGACTTCTAGTACTATGGTGAATGGAAATGGAGAGAGAGGGAATCTTTGTCTCTGATAATAGAGAAATAAATTTTGACTTTTACAAGGTTTATTATGACATTAGCTATGGGCTTGTCAAAATGCCCTTTATTTTGTTGAGGTATGTTTCTTCTATATCAGATTTTTAAAGAATTTTTATGAAGAAAAGATGTCAAATTTTGCAAAATGCCCTTTCTATGTCTATTGAATTGAATGCATGGGTTTTGTCCTACATTTTGTTAATGCAGTCTATCCTATTTCAAAAATGCCCCTATTGAACAAATTTCACATCCCAGGAACAAATCCCACTTGATCATGGTGATGGTGAACTATCTTTTTAATCTGCTATTAAATTTTCTTTGCTAGTATTTGTCTTTAAAGATTTTTTTCATCTACATGAATCAGAGATCATGAACCTATAGTTTTCTTTCATTGTATTGTCCTTATCTGTATTTGGTATCAAGGTAATACTAGTCTTATAAACTGAGTTTGTATATATATTCTATCCTCTTCAATTTTATGGGATAATTTGAGAGGAGTTATTAAATGGTGGATATAATTTATCTGGGACTTTTGTTTGATGGAAAGCTTTTTAGTATGGATTCAATCTCTTTTCTTTTTTATAGATCTGTTCATATTTTCTATTTCTCATGATTCAGCCTTGGTAAATTGATGTGGAATTTATCCATTTCTTCTAGGTTTTCCAATTTGTTAGTTTAGTTTATAATTGTTCATAGTAATCTCTTATTTATTTGTATTATCAGTTATAATGTCTACTCTTTATTCATCACTTTATTTAAATACCGTCTCTTTTTTCTTAGATAAGTTAGCTACAGGTTTGAGTTTCCTTCAGTAGTCTTCTTCCAAGAGGATCTATGTCTTGCAGCTCTTTTAACTATAATTCAGTGTTTTTCTGCTGGAGCCCTATTAATATGGTGTGATTATGGAGTGAAGATTTTATAATCCTATAATTAAGTTTCAGTATTTTAGCTAACCCATCCCCATATTGCTGGGCTATGACCTTAAACAGTGCTTCTGAACCTTTTCCTTTCACCTTTAGGTGATACAGAAAGGTTGAAGTAGGCTGAATGGGGATGATTCTCACTTCCTCCAGGTGGGATTATATTTTGGCAAGATCTTTTCTTTTGGAGAATAGTTCTTTCTCACAAGGAATGGTGGAAATATTTTACAATGATTACTTTCACCCTTCTCTACCAAAGCTAAAGTGTATGCTATGAGAAATTAATGATATTCCTAAAGGTAAAACCCACAAAATTATGGAAGGATTCTCCACCAATACAGGTCCCCACAGTTTCTTCCTGTCATGAAAATCTACAGTCAGCCTTCATTTTTTTTTTAATTACAACTCAGCAGTTGCTATTAGTTTATGATTCCCAATGTTTTGCTTTTGGTAAACAGATCTTAGCTGTGAATCACTAAATTCTCCTGTTTCGTCAAATTATGGCAGTTGGCATGCAACCCCAAATGGGGCCTGCCGCAGTCCGGCTGCAGCAGAATAATCAGGGGGGGTGACGAATAACTTGTGTACGTTGATACAGCAGGAGTAGGAGCCGTTTATTGTAGGACAGGAGCAGTATTTATACATTCCACACAGCTTATCTAATTAGCATAAACTAGATACATCAGTCAACCAATAAGGAATTTCCACACTTAATGGTTCGCTTTTGTTACTTCTCAAACCACTCCCTCTGGCATTTTGCCAGGCACCATCCAGACTTGTTTACAAACTCTAACATTCCCCTGGCAAAATGCCAGGTGTTATTTTGACTTGTTTACAGACTCTAACATTTCCCCCTTTTGTTTAATTTAAATAACGACCATAGTGGTTTTTACAGAAACACCATAAATAACCTGCTACAAACAGAAGGGAAGGATACAAAATGCCACAATACCAAGCCACTTGATGGCTCCATGCAAGAAGCCCTTGGAAAAATTATACCAGCAATGACACTGTTAGCAAAGATACCGAGTTACAATTTGTTATAGATTACAGTTTGTTGTCTCAGTCCAGGTAAAGCAGTGTCTCAATAGATTAACTCACAGTCCAGGTAAATCACAGTCCAGGTAAGTTCTGCAGGCAGCTAGCTTAAATCACAGTCCAGGTAAGTTCTGCAGGCAGCTAGCTTGATCTGAAGTCTCGTCTGTTTCTCAGCCGAAGTTTCGTCCGGTTTTCAGCAACACTGGAAATTCTTCCACCCCTGTTTTCACCGGCACTGGGACGAAGGCAGGAACTCCGGCAATGATGGCTAAAGAAAATCCTGTAGCATTCCACTAAGAAAACAACCTTCTGAACAATTTAGTACATTATCTCCTGTCTCTT
>NW_026012178.1:0-2761 GCF_001458135.2 Marmota marmota marmota | reverse complement strand
CCGCGCGCTCCGCGGGCTTCCTTCATCCTCGCGGCTGGGTGCAGCCCTCCGCGCTCCGGGCCCCCAGGGCTGCCATGGCCTTTAGGGTCCTGGGGGGACCCCTTCCAGGTTCCTGGGCTTGAGGGTGCGTGGGTGGACTGGTGGCTCTTCTCTTTCTTGGTTCTACGCGACTCTGCGAACTTAGGGACAGCGGTCCAACACTTTTACTGATGGTGATACTTAGGACCAGAGACCGGAAGGGACTGTGGCGGTGCCAAAAGCTGGTTTTGGGGGGGCTTTGGATCTTCCTTCTCAGATGGATACGTTATCTAATGAATGTATGCTGCCCTTGTAAATGCAGCTTCAGAAGACCCTCCTCCCCACTTTTAATTAGATTGCCAGACTCAGGTCTTCTTTATATAAAAATGAAGAGTTGATTCCTGGAAAGGACTTCTTGAAAACCATCCGGTGAGCTGGAGGCAGTGGGATTCCAGTGTTTCTCCCCCCAGGGGGACTTCTTAGTCTGAGTTAGGTGGGAGGAGAGAAATTCTGGCCCAGATATGGGGTCTGGACACTCAAGACACTCTTAGACTCTGAATTGGCTGTCAACCCCACTGTCTTGTACCGCTCCACAAATGCCAATCTGGTGGCTGTCGTGGCTGCAGCTGCCAGCGGCCTTCAGGGAAGGTCGCCCAGCCCTCCCCATTCACTAGCCTTGTTTGCTAAGGCAGACCTTAAGAGTCCAAGAGGGCAGCACACCCAGCTCCTCCTCCCTGGAGCGGAGAGGTGTGCAGTTCCTGGGGACCCTGTTAGGCAGGATAGGAGACTGCCTTCCTGTTTCCCTGGTCTTAGGTTGGAGCTGAGGAGTTGAATTGCCCAATGCCTGGACACCACATATGGGTTCCTTGGAACACGTGAGGCCTGTGTTTTCCTTGGAAAGCAGTGGAATCCAATTTTTAGGTTCTAAGAAGGAAGTCTATACACTGAAGAGTTTTACAGATGGTTTTTATCTACACATCCACGTCTGAATTTGCAGTTTGATAGCATGATATTTAGTGTGGCAAGGAGGGCACATCCTGGGCCTTTCAAAAACTGTAGAAAACTGATGAGTAATTTTTCTCACTTAATCATATCAGTCTTTTTTACATATGATGGTATTTACTATATCAGTTTGAGAAAAAAACTATTAAATTTTGAAAAAATACTGGTAGAAGTTAATACTTGTAGGAATTAACGAGTTATTTGTCTTAACCAGAGGGGACTTTATTATTATAAATGTATTTTCTTTCAAGCTCAACTTTTTTTTCTTCATTTATTTTTGAGAGAATAGCTTCATTAAATTTTTGCAAAGAATAAAATAAAATAATAAAGCCTAAAGTCCCTCCAGACAGTTATATTTAATTTATCTTTTCTGCCAGTTGCTGCCCATATGCCTACACATTTTTTATATGATTGCAGTTAAAGTGTGTGTACATATTTTGGATCTTAATGGCATTTTCTCACCAGTGCTCTTGGTATGAAAAGAAGAGGAGAGCATTTTCAGGAAGTGCCTTATTCTCTCTCTCAGACTGTTTCTCAGTCCATTTTTAACACTTTATTTGGGAAACAGTTTAAAGGGGAATTGTGACAATATGTTCCACTGGGAATATGATGGTCTGGATAGTGAGTTGATGTCATTTTAATATTTTTCTTAATGAACCTTCAGAACCTTCTGGAGCATTGGGAGCCCCTCTTCAGCATAGCATGGTGGTGGTTGATTTGATGCTCTGGTCCCTGTGGCATGATGTGTGATGTAGGCCTTAATTTCAGGCAAAAGTCTTGGATGAGTCTTTGGTTGGACCATTCAGTGGTGACTTGTGTGAGTTGAGGTCAGGTTGCTTTTAGGCAGGTATGTTGTTGGAAAGATGTGTTGGCTGATGGTATTTGACCTTTTGATTGGTACACATTTGAGGAGGTGGAAGAATTCTGGGGTCATGTGGCCTCGAGTAGAGCCTCACACCACTGCAGTAGAATGAAAAGGCTTATTTTCTATGTTCCCCTTACTTTTAACTCCTCTTGGGCATTGGTGCTTTGCAGGAAAGTTTAGAACCCCAGCTTTATCATTCTGGCTCGAAACAGTAGGGCACATTCACATCCTCCACACAAATCTATCATAAATCTTTCAGTTTTTTTATTTATAATTTATTTATCTGCTTTTGGTGATACTCAGGACACTACCACTGAGCAACATCCCCAGCACTTTTTATTTTTTCTTTTGAAACAGGGTCTCACTATAGTTGCTGAGGCTGGCCTGGAACTTGTGATGCTCCTGCCTCAGCCTCCTGAGCTGCTGGGATTTACAGGTGTACGCCAACATGCCCAGCTTGCACACCTTTTTTTTTTTTTTTTTTTTTTTTTTAATCAAATGTATTTTCATGATTTTTTCAAAAAAGTAGGATGAACTCGCCATTAGGATATTTTATAAAAAATACAGAAACAAAATGTGGGTGCCTAACGTGTATCTTTTTTTGTCATTCTTCCAGGCTTGTCTTGCCTGTTTTGCTTGACAGGGCAGGGTCCCATGGGGAGTTAACACAATGTAAATAAAACCTCAGTGCCTTACAGAGCAAACTTTTTCTATTCAGTTATAGATCACTATGCAGAATTAGTTCTCACAGTTCTGATTTGTTATTAGAGGGTCCAAATTCAAGAGTTTCTTTGAATATGTTGGATGTTATTTTTGTAATCCTGTGAATGCTCACTATAAGTTCAGGCCTTGAGCACATGATCTTTTCTGTCTCCT
>NW_026012177.1:0-2761 GCF_001458135.2 Marmota marmota marmota | reverse complement strand
AGCTCTTGCCATAGAAGACAGAGAGTGATTATGGATCTGCCAATATCTCCCATGATCTTCTATTCTCCAAGGTTGCTGGGAGATGTTGTCCAGCTGAAATCCTAATTCTGCTGCCTCTGTGCCACCCCAGTTAGGCTTGTGAGCTCCTTCATACCATTTTCCTGAAGGAATCTCCCAACTCTTCACTGGGCAAGCAGCCCCCCACTCCACAGTCTGCACCAGTGAACTCATCCCAGGGTCACAATCTTTCTTCTCCCAATGATTAAACTGCTCCTTCATTCTCTGGACTGTCACTGTTCTTTGTTCTTTTTCTTTGTGTTGCAGTGGCCCTTTCCATGAAGCAGTGAGTGTTGGATCTGCTTCATTATCCCTCTTAGGCTGACATGAAGTCCCTCCTTTCAGTTCCACTCCTGCAGAGACTGATCCTGTTTCTTCCCAAAGTCAACCTTCCTCTGTCCCACATTTATACACACTTGCACTCCTAATCCCATCCACCCACCCACACCATTCATCCTGCCTTGGAGCTAAGTCTGGTATTTCACTTTATGCTCTCTCTTCAGGAATATTTTTATGCTGAGTCACATGGGTATCAAGGTGACAGATTCCTGAAGATCAACAACAGTGTTGCCTATATCAGTCATTAAATTCTCCTTTTCTCTTCCCTTTCCTCTTCCTTGCTCTTTTTTCTCTTCTGTGCATCTCCACCCCATGACCTCTTTCACCTGGACCATTAAGCAATATTTTATTGTTGATATACTCTATTGATGATGGCTATCATTATTTAATATTTATAAAGCCTTCCATTGTATATCATTTGCAGTCTTTTTCTACTTCTTTTTTTTTCAGTCTCAAAACCTGGATCAGTGAACCTCCCTTGCTATAATGTAATATGCAAAAGGGGGATAATGTCTCCATCCAGGGTCATTCCTGGGGTCAGGTTCATCTCTGAGATAGGGAATCCTGACAGCCTGCTTTTTCCTTACTGGAGGCTAGTTGAACATTGCACAGAAATTGCCTCTCTTTCTTCATTGGGAAATTTGTAATCATTCAATGAGATGTTATCACTGTAATAACAGCAATGACACAGGACAGAGATTATCAGGAGCAAACGGAAATGCATAGGATGGGTGGTGAATGTAGTAAGACTTCATCATTTGGAGCCAACCTCCTTGGAGTCCTCAGAGAAAGGGGTTAATGGGAAAACCTTGACAGTCAAGGACAAGTTAGGATGGCAGCCAGAGAAATAAATACCGACTTGCAGTCCCTCACTGCACAACTGAGCACTACTTTATCAAAAGCTGGATGTGTGGTTCATGTTTCATTACCTGGGTCAGGAAGAGTATAAATCTGGAAGCCATATATTACAAATTTTTCCTGTCTTGCACGTTAACTGCACACCTCTGGCTTGAGTTGCAGCCTTGAAAATCTATGCACTCTTTTCTACTTCGCTGGAGCATCAAAAGCATGCTGGCCCAAGAGCTGGATCAACACAATTACCAGAGGAGCCAGGCTTTGTTATACCACTCTGCTCAGACTTTCCTAAGTTCGTAAGGGAGAGAAATTTTGCATATACTTCTTCCTTCTCTCTAACTCCGTCTGTGTCCTGAGATCCTTCCTGTCCTGATTTATACTTGATGAATCGCTCTATAGCTGAAATCACCTTGGGTTTTCACTTTGTTAACTATAAATCATGTAATTCAGGCATTTTCAAATTTGCTGACAGATTCACCATCAAACAGAATGGTCCACCTTTTAAAAGCATTCCAGGACAAGGAATTTTTAAAACAATTATTTGAAAAGTAATTATTCCTAAGACTTATTAATGTTTTCATCTTAATATATCACCTTCTATGTTTGCCCCAAAGCTCCCTGTAATGGACTAAATTGTGTCCCTCAAATTCATATGTTAAAACCCTCACCCATCACCAGCAACTCAGAGTGTGGCCATGTTTGGAGAAAGAGTCTTGAAAAGGTGCTTAAATTAAAAGGAGGCCATTAGGGCAGATCCTCTCATCTGATCTGACTGGTGTCCTTGTAAGAAGAGACACCAGAGATGCATAAGTGCAGCATAAAGGATTTGTGAGGACACCGAAGAAGAGAGGCCACAGAGAGAGGCCGCAGGAGAAACCAAACTTGCAGACCCCTTGAATGCAGAGTTTTGCTACCAGAACTGTGAGAAAATGAATTTCTGCTGTTTAAGCCATCTGCTCTGTGGTACTTTGTTATGGCAAAGTGTATTAGCAAATTAACACACTACCTCATGACCAGGGTTTGATTAAAACTATTTGAGTAAAATCCATCAGATCTAAAATTTTGATATAGGAATGATTTGTCAGCTAAAAATACCTTTAAATTAGCTTTCAGAATAGTGTCAGTTATTCCCAATGAATCAATATTTTGTATTTTATGAATAGTTTTTATGCATTTAATGGACAAATAATTTAGAACCTACTATGAACTTTGTGTGGTGGTAGGTACCAAGAGTGATATAAATATATGATAAAATATATGACACATTTAGATGAATAAATTGAAAGACACACAAAATAAAATAAAGTAAAGCAAAATTAAGAGGTGTGATTAAGAACCCCTGGCTGAGTCAATTTACAATGTGATATTTGTAGTAGCAAAAGTGAAAGTGAAAGGGGGAAGGTGGAATGGAAGCAGACAAAATAGCAAGAGGAGCATTTGGGCAGGAAATTAAAGATTCAGAATATCAGTTACCAAATGTAAGAAGCAGTTGGGTGAGGGGTTCATCAGG
>NW_026012176.1:0-2762 GCF_001458135.2 Marmota marmota marmota | reverse complement strand
TACTCTGTCACATGCTGCTTACTAATGATGTACCCCTTATACATCCGTGTAGTTGTCTAATATCAACTCATCTTTGAACTCTCAGTGACTTGAAAGCTGGCTTTGCCATTGCTGCTTACCTGGCACTTGGCACAGTACCTAGCACTGGGAAATAAATGTTTGTTCCTTTTATTTGGTAGCGAGGATTGAACCCAGGGGCACTCTACCACTGAACTACATTCCCAGCTCTTTTCATTTTTTGAGACAGAGTCTCACTAAGTTGCCCAGGCTGGCCTACAACTTGCAATCCTCTGCCTCAGCCTCTGGAGTTGCTGGGATTACAGGCATGGGCCACAGCACCCAGCTAATATTTGTTACTTGATCAGTCAGATATGTCCCTTGTTGTGACCACGAGATCTGATGGAGGCATCCCTGTGTGGGTTCCTTGAGCAAGTGATCATTACAGGCAATTTTGCTTATGCCTGGTTAAGTACCTTGCAGTCTCCTGAAGGGTGAAAAAAAAGTTCAGGAGACAGGTGAGGATGTACCTGCGAGGAAGCCTCAGGGGACTTCTAGAGCAATGGCATGTCCTGTCCTTGATCTAGGTGGTGGTGACATGTGAAAACTTGTGAAGTGTATAAATGTTATGTCTCAATTGCAAAAATAATAGGCAGCAGTACAGTGCGCAGGTCATCTGAGCTCTGGACTTGTTAGTTGCTGAGCAGGCTGAACAAATGTTAGCTAAAGGGTGGGCTGAACACTTGACCCTCACCCATCTGTTTCCTTATGGCTTGTTTGCGTCAAGGCTGAACACTCAACCCCACTCAAGGCTGAACACTGGACGCCCACCTCTTTGGTGCAAAGGAAACCCACATCTGATCCCTGACCCATCTGCCTGAAGGCAGAAGATGACACCCTTAGCAACTACTGTATGATCCAATCACTGTACGCCAATAAGGCAGCTTGCAGACCTAAAGACCCCATTAATTTTGGCTATAAAAACTCTCTCCTGCCGGGCCCCCCCTCTCTTTCTCTCTCTCCCTCTGTCTCTTTTTTCTCTTCTTTCCTTGTTAATCAGACACCACCGCAATAAAGATCTCTTGGTCTCTCTAAGTGTCGTGGTCACTTTCCTTTCATCCAGTACTGAAACCCAGGAAGAGGGTGAAAACCCACTTTTGGGTCCTTCTTCCTTCGGACGTGCCAGTCTCCAGATGACCTGAACCCATTTTCTTGACCTCCAGAACTACATCCACCACCGACCTTCAGTTGGTGAGTTTCCCCTTTCTGGAGTCCTAAACCCAATGGTGGTGTCAGGAGGATTTGACCTCTTCGCCCACCTGTGGGGAGGAAAAGACCCCATCACAGGCTTCAAGGCCATGATGGTCCCCATGGACTCCCTCCTTGGGCAGATTTGACTCTTGGGTTCAAAATTCCTTCCTTCCCTCTTCCCTGGCATAGACCCCATACATCATCTTCAAAGGACTGTGTAACCTTCAGGAACATACAACAGAGAGAGGAAAATCACATCCCACCTAGACCTTCACGATCTCAGTGGCCCTCATAAAGTCTTCTCACCTTTAAGACTCGGCTGCTAGAGATATGCTTACCCTCCCCTTCCACTCTCCTTCTCCGGCCCTGGGAGTCTCCAGCCTCTCCAGGAGGGGTCCCAAAAAGCCTTGGCCAAGGTCTCCCATGGCCCTGGCCCTGTCCAGGATGGAAGCCTCAACTGTCAGGATTTGGTGATGACCAATCTCTCTGCAGCTCTAACCTGCCACTAGGCACTGCCAGATTTTTGGCTCTAGCGGGAATGTTCCTTTTGCCAATAAATCAGCTCCCTCCTCTCCCCATATAATGTTTGCAAGATGGGCAATATATCCTCTATGCCTGCTGACTCTCCCTTACAATGTCTCTTAGACAACCTCAAGACCCTCTCCTTGACACCGGACATCAAACCCCCCAAATTGATTAAATATAGCACCCAGGATTGGCCTAATTATCCCCTAGACAACCAAAGCAAATGACCTCCTCTTGGATCTCTGGATCCCTCCATTCTAAGGGGTCTCTACAACTACTCCGAGCATTCGAAAAAATGGATAAACATCTCCTATATCCAAGCTTTCTTCTTGCTCTGATCCAATCCTGCTCTCTGCACCTCTTGAAAACATCTACACATTCTTCTAGCTTGCATTCCAACCCCCCCAACCACTGACCCCCCAACCTTCTCTTCCTCTGGACTCATCTACTACTTTGGACCCTGCTGATGAACCTCCACCCTATTTCCTGGCTCAAATAGGTCCTCACCCTTAACCTTCTGCCCCAGCCCCTCCACCATCACCCCTGCCTCAACAACCTGCTTTCTCCCTTCCAATTACTAGATCAAAAACCTATATCACCGCCCTTCCCCAAACTGTTGCCCCTTTGTGTGAGGTAACAGGTACTAAAGGAATCCCTCCATCCACTCACTCCTCTCTTCTCCTGTCTGTGACCACACCTGGTCCCACCAGGCCCCCTTACTGGCTAACCCAAAGCTCAAATGAGCTGAGGAGGGCCCTCAGACCCCTATCTGAGATGTGGTGAAAATAGCCTTTAAAGTTGCTTTGTTATCACTGAAAACAAGTTTACTAAGAATTTAAAGTCAATACAGGTTTTTTGTGATATCTGCTCCCGTCCTCCCCTCTGCTCTATCTATTCTACTGCTCAAGTTTTCCTTGCTAGGGAAAGTCCCAAACCCCTTTCCCATTATTTTTTTTTACATCTCCTTCCTCATTCTCAAATCTACCTGA
>NW_026012175.1:0-2762 GCF_001458135.2 Marmota marmota marmota | reverse complement strand
AAGCTGCAGTGGGGTGACAGATTAGCATGCTCTGGCTTGCCTTGGTGTTGCCCATGCTGCAAGCCCATGCTGACATAGCAGGCTCTGGAGAGCTGTGGTCTGTATGGATATACAGTCCCTGGGACATCTGCTTGCACTTGGCTAGGGGCTGCAGTAGGTGGTTGGCAATGTGGCTGGGCCCTGATGCACTCCATCCCACCCTGAACACTGCTCTGTCATCCTGGGACAAGTACATGGCTTCATTGGCAACTGCAGCTCTGCTAGGTCATAAGGCTTGGGGGACACAGGCAGAGCAGCAGGTAATGGTACACCTTGGTGCAAAGCAGCTGCTCTCATTAACATAATTAACAGGTGAGAACCAGACCATAACTAGGGCCTACTTTTGAAATACTTTTCTTTCTGCACCATCTCCATCGCCAAGATGATGGGTTTGTAAGTGGCAGACAGAACTGGGCTCCTTCCTCATGGGCACATGAGGAATGATGACCCGCTACCAAGGAGGACAGTTGTGTTGCAATGTCCTCACCTGTCTTCCTTGAATGACCTATGGTCCTGCATCAGGTACAGCCACTGATGGCTGAGCAACGAAAAGGCCTGTGTCACAAAATTGTGGATGGTTTTAGTCACTGCAGCAATCTTTTCTGGCTGGAGATAAGCAAGAGCTCCTGAGGCTCAAAGGCAGAGGAGAAGGAGGAGGCATCTCATCTCCAAAACCAAACATGGAGAACGGCAGCCCTCGTCTGTCAAGGGCCTTCTCTGTGAACACATGGTACCAATGAGAATGGACGTTTCCAGTTAAACCTCACACACAGGCCTGGTAAACCTACAGGGTTTCATCTGGGAGGTTCTTGAATCAAAAAAGAGCCAGGACGAGTGGCAGATGCCTATAAACCCAGTGACTTGTGAGGCTGAGGCAGGAGGATTGCAAGTTCAAGGCCAGCCTCACCATCTTAAAGAGACCTTATCTCAAAATAAAAAATAAAAAGGCTTGGGGATATGACTCAGTGGTAGAGCGCCCCTGGGTTCAATCCTGAGGGCCATGCACACACAGAAGCACACAAAATAATAGAAAAAGAAATGACTGCGATAATATCAAAAGTGTTCACAACAAACAACTCATATGTATTCATAACCAAGAAAAAGAGGGTCAGTCTTTTTAAAAAATATTTATTTTTAGTTGTAGTTGGACACAATACCCTTATTTTATTTATTTTTATGTGGTGCTGAGGATTGAACCCTGGGCCTTGCATGTGCTAGACAAACTCTCCACCGCTGAGCCCATCCCTGAGGATCAATTTTTTTGAATACAGATAACAGAATTATGTTTGTTCCAAACGTTTCCTCTACAACTTGTGATACTTCTTTTATAGAGGAATATCAGGGCAAGGTTAATCACATTGAATTTATGGTCCAACGATGGATTAATTATTAAGACGTGACTACTGAAACATAGGTTCAATAGAATATATACACATGCCAAGAATAAGATTTACCAATGTGTTAATTATTTTAAAAAAGCAGACCTGAAAGTAAAGTTTATAAGAAAAAAACCCTCACTGATTTGGTGCATGTAATGCAACTAAAGGTTAAAAAGCGCAAATAGTTCAAGTAGGTAAAAACTCAATTTTAGGGCTGAAGTGTAGCTCAGTGGTAGAACACTTTGCACAATGTCCTGGGTTCCATAAAAAATACCACAGAACAGTGGTGATGATAATAACAATACATTAAATTTTAGGACTTCCTCCCTTCCCTGAACCCCTAGTCCTCAGTTACCTTCACTGGATACTTCTTACTAGTGGCTGTGTCCCTCTCCAGGATCAGTCCGTATATAAGCAATACATATTATATTCTGTGGAAAAGACCAGCAAATGACATATGATGTCCTGTATCTTAGCCCACACGAAATCACCCTTTACTGTTCACAACTTATTTTCTCTTTCTTTTCCCCCACCACTGTGCAACCTGCTTCAGTGCCAGCAGCCTAAAGGGCAGAGGTCAGCAATGGTTCTGGGCTGGTCTGCCCTGGGCTGGACACTATCAGAGGCACAGGGGGAGGGGCCTGCCACAAATCCATATCCAGGAATCACTTGCTCGCGTAAAGGTGCACAGCAGACCATGAAATGGATGAAGCAGGTTCACCTAGTCAGTGACCTTTGGACACACATCGTGTTTTCTGATGTTTTATTTCTAGGAACAGCACCATGATGAAGATCCCTACAAGAGCTCCTTTGCACACGTCAAATATATAGGAAAAAATGGGTGTATACAATCCCAAGGGATTCAACTAATTTACTTTCTCACCAACAAAATGAGCTGCCTGAGGGCTGGGGACCTGCCTCATGGCAGAGGACTTGCCTGGCATGCAAGGGCCCAGGTTCCATCCTTGGCATTGGGGGAAAAAAAAAAGAGCTGCCTATTTCTACCCAGCCTCACCAGTGCAATGTACTAACAGGTTTTATTTTGTGATTGAGGCTGAACATTTTATACATTTGAAAGTCATTTTTTTTCTTCCTGTTCATAGTGTCTGCCTGTCTTTCTCCTGCCTGTGGGTTCTCTTCCTAGGGTAGAAGTCCTTATATACTGAGGAGACTACTTCTTCATTTAAGGTGTTACAAATACTTTTTCCATACCTGAATTTTTTGTTTGTTTGCTTCTTACCTTTTTCATGCTGTTCTTTTCTGTTGTTGTCCTTTTTAGTTATACATGATGGTAGGATGCACTTTAACATATTATACATACATGGAATATAACTTCCCATTCTG
>NW_026012174.1:10270-14256 GCF_001458135.2 Marmota marmota marmota | reverse complement strand
AGGGTTAGTGTTAGGGTTAGGTTTAGGGTTAGGGTTAGTGTTAGGGTTAGGTTTAGGGTTAGGGTTATTGTTAGGGTTAAGTTTAGGGTTAGGATTCGTGTTGGGTTTACAGTTAGGGTTAGTGTTAGGGTTGGGTTTAGGGTTACGTTTAGAATTATGGTTAGGTTTAGGATTAATTTTTGGGTTAGTTTTAGATTTCAGGTTACTGTAGGTTTAGAGTTAGGGTTTGTGTTATGGTTAGAGTTAGTGTTAGGTTAGGGTTAGGGTTAAGGTTAGAGTAAGTGTTAGGGTAAGCTTTAAAGTTAGGTTTAGTGTTATTGTTAGGATTAGGATTAGGATTAGGGTTAGTGTTCAAGTAAAAGTTAATGTTATGGTTAGGGTTTGTGTTAGAATTAATTTTAGGGTTTGTGTTAGGGTTATGTTTAGGGTTAGTGAGTGTTAGGGCTAAGGTTAGTGTTAGGGTTAGGGTTAGGTTTAGGGTTAGGTTAAGTTTAGGGTTATTTTTAGGGTTATAGTTAGGGTTGTGTTTTGGTTTCGAGATAGATTTAGGGTTAGTGTTATTGATAGGGTTAGGAATAGGGTTAGAGTTAAGGTTACGGATAGTGTTAAGATTAGGTTTAGGTTTAGGGTAAGGGTTAGGTTTAGGTTTAGGGTTAGGGTTACGATTAAAATTATTGTTAGTTTAGGATTAGGGTTAGGGTTAGTGTTAGTGTTAGGGTTAGTGTTAGTGTTAGCTTTAGGGTTAGGATTTGTCTTAGGGTTATGGTAAGGATAATGTTTAATGTTTTGGTTATGGTTAGGATTAGGTTTAGGATTAGGGTTAGGGTTAGGTTTGTGTTAGGGTTCAGGAAAACATTCAGGTTAGGGTTAGTGTTAGGGTTAGGTTTAGATTTAGGTAAAGTTTAGGGTTAGGGTTCGGTTTAGGGTTTGTCTGAGTGTTAAGGTTAGGGTTAATGATAGTTTTAGGTATAAACTTAGGGTTAGCATTAGGGTTAGGCTTAGGTTTAGTGTTAGAATTAGGGTTAGATTTAGGGTTAGGTTCGGTTAAGATTTGGGTGAGGGTTAGAGTTAGGCTTAGGACTAGGATTATTGTTAGGGTTAGTGATAGGTTTAGGGTTAGGGTTAGTTTAGGGTTAGAGTTAGAGTTAAAGCTAAGTTTACTTTTAGTGTTAGGGTTAGTTTTAGGGTTTGTCTTAGGGTTAGAGTTCGGTTTGGTTTATGGTTTGTGTTTGGACTAGGGTTATGGTTAGTGTTATGGTTATGGTTAGGGTCAGGATTAGGGTTAGGGTAAAATTTGGTTTAGGGTTAAGGTTAAGGTTAAAATTAGTGTTAGCTCTAGGGTTAGAGTTAATGTTAGGTTTAGGGTTAAAATTTAGGTAAGTGTTAGCTTTAGGGTTATGGTTTGTGTTGGAGTTACAGTTATGGTTAGGTTTATGATAAAGTTTAGGATTAGGGTTAGAGTAAGGTTTAGAATTAGGTTTAGGTTAGGGTTAGGGGTAGGATTAGGGTTAGTGTTAGGGTTAGGGTTAGGATTAGGGTAAGTGTTAGGGTTAGGATTAGGGTTAGTGTTAGTATTGAGGTTCGGGTTAGGGTTTGAATTAGGGTTAGTTTTAGGTTTAGGTTTCGATTTTGGATCAAATTTGGGTTAAGGTTAGATTTATGTTTCATGTTAGGATTAAGTTTAGGATCATGTTAGCTTTAAGTTTAGGGTTAGCGTTAGTGTTAGGGTTAGGGTTATGGTTAAGTTTAGGGTTAGGGTTATATTTGGTGTTAGGGTTAGGGTTATGGTTTGTATTAGTGTTAGGGTTAGGGTTAGGTTTAGAGTTAGGGTTAGGATTAGGTTAGGGATAGGGTTAGGATTAGGGTTAGTGTTACATATAGGTTAATGTTTAGGGTTAAGATTAGTGTTAGTGTTAGGGTTAGGGTTTTGGTTAAATTAGGGTTAATGGTAGATTTATGGTTCATGTTAGGATTAAGGTTAAGGTTTGTGTCAGGTTTAGGTTTAGGGTTAGGATTAGTGTTAGGCTTAGGTTTATTGTTAGGGTTATATGTAGTGTTAGGGTTAGGGTTAGGGTTAGTGTTAGTGTTAGGGTTAGGGTTAGGGTTATGATATGGTTAGGGTTATAATTTGGGTTAGGTTTTTGGTTCGGGTTAGGATTATGGTTACATTAGAGCTAGGGTTAGGGTTAACTTTAGGGTTAATGTTAGTGTTAGGGTTAGGGTTATGTTTATATTTAATTTTAGGTTATGGTTAAGTTTAGGGTTAGTGTTATGGTTATGGTAAGTGTTAGTTTAAGATTTAGGGTTAGAGTTGGGCATAGTGTTAAGCTTAGGGTTAAGGTAAGGGTTAAGTTTCTAGTTAGGGTTAGGGTTAGGTTTCAAGATAGGTTAGGGTTACTTTTTGTGTTAGGATTAGGGTTAGGCTTAATGTTACGGTTAGGGTTAAGGTCAAGTTTAGGGTTAGTTTTAGTATAACATTTAGGGTTATGTATATGGTTAGTTTGGGGGTTGTTATTAGAGTTAGAGTTAGGGTTTGGATTATGTTTAGGGTTAGTTTTAGAGTTAGGGTTAGGATTAGGTTTAGGGTTAGTATTAGAATTAGTACTAGGGTTAGAGTTATGATTTGTGTTAGGGTAAGTGTTATGGTTAGGGTTTGTGTTACGGTTAAATTTAGATTTATGTTTTTGGTTATGGTTAGAAAGAGGGGGTTAAAGTGAAGCATAGAGTTAGGGTTAGGGTTAGTCTTAGGGTTATAGGTAGGTTAGTGTTAGTGTTTGTGTTAGGGTTAGTGTTAGTGTTAGGGTTAAGGGTAGGTTTAGAGATATGGTTAGTGTTAGTTTAGGTTTAGGGTTAGGGTTAGGGTTAGTGGTAGTGATAGGTTTTGGTTTAGGGTTTGTGTTAGGATTAGGGTTAGGGTTAGAGTTAGATTTAGTGATAGTGTTAGGGTTAGGGTTAAAGTAAGGAAATAGTTAGGGTTAGTGTTATGTGTGGGTTAGGGTTATGTTTTAGGTTATGGTTTGTGTAAGGGTTATGGTTAGGGTTAGTTTTAGGTTTAGTGTAAGGTTTAGGGTTAGGATTCTGTTAGGTTTAGTGTTAGGGTTCAGGTTCAGGTTCAGGTTCGGGTTGGGGTTAGGGTTAGGGAAAGTGTTAGTGTTAGGGATAAGGTTAGATTTAGTGTTAGGGTTAGGGTTAGGGATAGGGTTAGGGTTAGAATTAGGTTTAGGGTTTATGTTAAGTTAGGGTTAGGTTTAGGGTTAGGTAAAGGTTGAGGATTAGAGTGAGGTTTAGGGTTAATGTTAGGGTTAGGGGTAGGTTTAGGGTTAGGATTAGGGTTTTGGTTAGGGTTACAATTAGAGTTAGGTTAAGGTTAGTGTTTGGTTTAGGTTTTTTGTTAGGGTTAGGGATAGGGTTAAGGTGAAGATTATTGTTAGGATTAGGTTTAGGGTTTGGGTTTGTGTTACGGTTAGGATTATGGTTAGTGTTAGGTTTATGTTTAGGGTGAGGGTTAGAATTAGGCTTTAGTTTATTGTTATAGTTAGGTTAGTTTTAAGTTTAGGGTTAGGGTTAGTGTTAGGGTTAGGGTTAGGGTTCAGATTAGGTTTAGTGATAGGGTTAGAGTAAGGATTAGGATTAGAGTAGAATTAGATTAAGGTAAGTGATAGAGTGAGGGTTTGTGGTACTGTAAGGGTTAGGGTTAGTGTTAATATTAGATTTAGGTTTAGGGTTAGGGTTAGAGTTAGGGTTAGGGTTAGGATTAGCATTAGAGTTTAGGTTAGGCTTATAGTTAGGTTTAGATTTAGTGTTGGTTTGGGTTAGTGTAAGTGTTAGGTTTAGGGTTAGGATTAGTGTGAGGGTTAGGGTTAGGGTTTGGGTTAGGTTTAGGGTTAGTGTTAGTGTTATTGTTACAGTTAAAGTTATAATAGGGTTATATTTAGGTAAGGTTTGGGTTTAGGGTAAGGTTACAGATAGGATTAGGATTAGCTTTA
>NW_026012174.1:0-8740 GCF_001458135.2 Marmota marmota marmota | reverse complement strand
GATTAGTTTGGCGTTAAAGTTAGGATTAGTGTTAGGGTTAGTTTTAGGGTTAAGGTTAGGTTTTTGGTTAGGGCTGGTTTTAAGGTTTGGCTTAGGGTTACGGTTAAAATTTGTGTTAGTGTTAGGGTTAGGGTTAGGGTTAAGGTAAGGTTAAGGTTAGTTTTAGGTTTCTGGTTAGGTTTAGGGTTAGTGTTATGGATAGGGTGAGTGTTAGTTTTATGGTTATGGTTACGGTTAGTTTTCGTGTTAGGTTCAGTTTGAGGTTTAGAATTAGTGTTCATGTTAGCGTTAGGGTTAGGTTTAGGGTTAGGTTTAGGTTTAGCTTTCGGGTTTGGGTTAGTGTTACGATTAGGGTTAGGGTGAAACTTAGGGTTAGTTTTAGGGTTAGTGTTAGGGTTAATTTTAGTGTTAGGGTTAGGTTTAGTGTTAGTGTTAGGGTTAGGGTTAAGATTAGGTTTATTGTTAGGGTTAGGGTTAGGGTTTAGATTAAGGTTACAGTTACAAATTGTTTTAGTGTTAGTGTTAGGTTTATGTTTAGGATTATGGTTAGGGTTAGTCTTAGGGTTATGTTTAGTGTTAGGGTTAAGTTTAAGGTTAGGGTTACATTTAGGGATATGGTTATACTTACGGTTATGTTTAAAGTTAAGATTAGGGTTAGATATAGGTTTAGGGTTATTGTTACATTAGGGTTAGGGTTAGGGTTTGGGTTAGTGTTAGTTTTAGGATAGGGTTAGTGTTAGGTTGATGTTTAAATTTAGGGTTAGAGTTAGGATGTGGGTTATGGTTAGGGTTAGGATAAGTGATAGGTTTTGGCTTACGGTTAGGATTAGTGTTAGGGTTAGGTTGAGGTTTACTGTTAGGGTTAGTGTTAGGGTTAGGGTTAGGGTTAGGATTAGTGTTTTGATTAGGTCTAGATTAGGGTTAGTGTTAGGTTTTGGGATAGGTTTAGGTTAGTGTAGGGTTACTGTTAGGATTAGTGTTTGGTTAGTGTTAGGGTTAGGTTTCATTTTTTGTTTAGGATTAGGGTTAGTTTTAGGTGTAGTGTTAGGGTTAGATTTAGTATTAGTGTTATGTTTAGGGTTAGAGTTAGGGTTAGGTTCAGTGTTAGGCTTAGGTTTCAGGTTAGGTAAGTTTTAGGGTTCATGTTAGGTTTTGGGTCATGGTTATGGTTAGTTTTGAAGTTAGGGTTTGTGTTAGGGTTAGTGTTAGTGTTAGTATTAGGGTTATGGTTAAGTTTAAGTTTATTGTTAGGGTTAGCATAAGGTTTAGTGTTAAAATTAAGGTTAGTGTTAGGTTTACAGGAAGGTTTAGGATTAGTCTTAGTGTTAGGGTTAGGTTTAGGTTTAGGGTTAGGGTTAGTGTTACAGTTACCGTAAGCATTAGAGTTAAGGTTAGTGTTAGGGTTAGTGTTAGGCATAGGGTTAGTGTTAGGGTAAGTTTTAGTTTTCGGGATAGTTTAGGTTAGTGTCAGGGTTAGCTTTATGGTTAAGGTTTTAGTTTTAGAATTAGGTTTATGTTTAAGGTTAGTGTTATGGTTAGGGTTAGCGTTATGTTTAGGGTTAGGGTTAGGTTAAGGGTTAGCTTCAGTGTTAGGGTTAGGGTTAAATTTCATGTTAGGTTTAGGGTTATGGTCAGGGTTGGTTTAGGGTTATTGTTAGGTTTAGGGTAAGGGTTAGTGTTAGAATTAGGCTTAGGATTAAGATTAAGTAAATTTTAGATTTAGGGTTAAGTTATGGTCAGGGTTATGATTTAGGTTATGGTTTGTGTTAAGTTTAGAGTTGGAGTTAGTGTTAGTGTTTGGATGAGGGTTAGGTTAGTGTTAATATTAGGATTAGGGTTAGGTTTTGGGTTAGTGTTATGTTTAGGGTTAGGTTTAGTGGTATGGTTAGAGTTCAAGTTCGTGTTAAGATTAGGGTTAGGGTTAGTGTTAGGTTTAGTGGTAGGGTTAGAATTTCTGTTAGGGTTAGGTAAGGTTAGCATTAGGGTTATGTTAGTGTTATGCTTATGGTTTTGTTTAGGGTTAGGTTTAGGCTTATGGTTAGGGTTAGAGTTAGGGTTAGTGTTTGGGTTAGTTTTAGGGTAAGGGTTAGTGCTATGGTTATGGTTAGGTTTAGTGTTAGGGTTAGGTTTAGGGTTTGTGTTAATTTTAGGGTTATGGTTAGAGTTCGTATTAGGGTTAGTGTTAGGGTTATTGTTAGGATTAGGGTTAATGTTATGGTTATGGTTAGGGTTAGGGTTAGGATTAGTGTTGGGTTTAGGGTTTGAGTTAGGTTTATGGTTAGTGTCAGGGTTAGTGTTAGGGTTAGTGTTAGTGTCAGGGTTAGTGTTAGTGTTAGTGTCAGGTTTAGGGGTAGGGGAAGGTTTAGGTATAGTTTCTGGGTTTGGCTAAGCCTTATTTTTCAGGTTAGGTTTAGAATTAGGGTTAAAGTTAGGCTTAGGTTTAGGGTTGGAGTTTGGGTTAGGATTAGGCTTAGGGTTTGTGTTAGAGTTACGTTTAGGGTATGTATTATGGTTAAAATTAGGGTTAGGGTTAGGATTAGAATTACGGTTAGGATTAGGATTAAGTTTAGGTTTAGGGTTAGGATTAGTGTTAGATTTGGTGTTAGGGTTAGGGTAAGAGATAGGATTAGGGTTAGATTTACGTTTAGGTTTAGTCTTAAGTTTAGGGTTAGTGATAGGTTTAGGGTTAGGGTTATTGTTAGTTTTAGTGGTAGTGATAGGGTTAGGATTGGGGGTAGGGTTAGTGTTACTGTTAGGGTTAGGGTTAGCGTTATGGTAAAGTTTAGGTTTAGTGTTAGGGTTAGGGTTATTGTTAATGTTAGGTTTAGTTTTAGTGTTAATGGTAGGGTTAGGTTTAGGATCAGGGCTTGTGTTAGGGTTAGGGTTGGACTTATTGTTAGGGTTCTTGTTATGCTTAGTGTTAGCATTAATGTTAGGGTTAGGTTTAGTGTTATGCTTTGGGTTAGTGTTATGTTTAGGGTTAGGTTGAGCGTCAGGATTAGTTTTGGTGTTTTGGTTAGAGTTATGTTTAGGGTTAGTGTTAGGGTTAGTGTTAGGGTTATGGTTAGGTTAAGGTGAGTTTTATGGTTAGTGTTAGGTGCAGTGTTAGTTTTAGGGTTAGGATTAGGTTTAGGGGTAGGTTTAGGATTAGTGTCTGGGTTTGGGTTACGCTTCAGTTTCAGGTTAGGTTTAGGGTTAGAATTACAGTTATGGTTAGAGTTAGGGTTGGTGTTTGGGTAAGTGTTAGGTTTAGCATTAGGGTTAGGGTTAGTGTTAAGGTTAGATTTAGGGTTTGTATTATTTTTAGAATTACTGTTAGAGTAAGAGTTATGGTTAGGATTAGGGTTAGATTCAAATTTAGGGTTAATATTAGTGTTAGATGTAGTGTTAGGGTAGGGTTAGGGTTAGGGATAGTGTTAGGGTTAGTGTTAGGGTTTGGGTTAGGTTTAGGGTTAGGTAAGGCTTAGGGTTGGGGTTAAGTTAGGATTAGGGTTATGGTTTTTTTTAGGGTTTGTGTTAAGCTTAGGGTTAGGTTAGTGTTAGGGTTATAGGTATGGTTAGGGTTAGAGATAGGTTTTTAGTTATCTTTATGTTCGGTGTTAGGGTTAGAGTTAGATTTAGGGTTAGGATTAGGTTTAGGTTTAGTGTTAAGTTTATGGTTAGGTTAGGGCTTGTTTAATGTTTAGGGTAAGAGTTAGGGTTCTTGTTAGTGTTTGGGTTAGAGTTAGGATTAGGATTAAGGTTAGGGTTTGTGTTACGGTTGGGGTTAAGTTAGGGTTAGGGTTAGGGTTCGGTTTAGGTTTAGTGTTAGGTCTAGGTTTAGTGTTAGTGTTAGTGTTATGGTTATGGTTACTGTTAGTATTAGGGTTAGAGCTAGAGTTTGGGTTACACTAAGGGTTAGGGTTAGTGTCAGTGTTAGGGTTAGGTTTAGTGTTAAGTTTAAAGTTAGGGTTGTGTTAAGAGTTATTGTTAGGGTTAGGGATAGGATTAGGGTTAGGTGTAGGTTTAGGGTTAAGATTAGTGTTAGGTTTAGTGTTATTGTTAGGGTTAGGGTTAGAGATAGGATTAGGGTTAGGATAGGGTTAGGATTAGTGTTAAGTTTAGGGTTACTACTAGGTTTAGAGTTAGGGTTTTTTTTTACGTTTAGGGTTAGGTTTAGCTTTAGGTTTAGGTTTAGGATTAGTGTTAGGGTTACAGATAAATTAGGGTTATTTCTAGCGTTAAATTATGGTTAGGTTTAGTGTTAAGTTTAGGGTTAGGATTAGAGAAAAGATTAGGGTTAGGGTTAGGGTTAGGTTTAGGGTTAGGGTTAGTGTTTGGTTTAGGGTTAGGGTTAGGTTGAGTCTTAGGGTTAAGGTTAGGGTTATTGTTAGTGTTAGGGTTAGGGTTAGCCTTAGGTTTAGGGTTAGGGTTAGAGTTAAGTTTAGTTTTAAGGTTAGTGTTATAGTTAGGTTTAGTTTTAGGATTAGAATTTGTGTTAGACATAGTGTTAAGGTTAGGTTTAGTGATAGGTTTAGTGTTAAGGTTAGGGTTAATGATATGGTTAGTGTTGGGGTTAGCGTTAGTTTTAGATTAAGGGTAAAGGTTCATGTTAGGGTTAAGTTTAGGGTTAGTGTTAGGGTTAGAATAAGAGTTAGGGTTTGTGACAGGGTTAGAATTAGGTTTAGGGTTAGTGTTAGTGTTAGGGTTTGGGTTAGGATAGGGTTAGTGTTGGGGTTAGGGTTAGGTTTAGGATTAGTTATAAAGTTAAGTTTAGAGTTAGGGTTAGTGTTAGGTTATGGTTAAACTTAGGTTAAGGTTTGGGTTATGGTTAGGTTTGGGGTTTGTGTTACGGTTAGGATTAGGGCTAGGGTTACGTTTATGGTTAGGGTTAAAGTTAGGGTTCAGGTTAGTGTTAGGGATAGATTAAGGTTTTGGGTTAGCTTTAGGATTATGGTTAAAATTAGTGTTATTGTAAAGTGAGGGTTAGGGTTATTGTTAGAGTTAGTGTTAGGGTTTTTGTTAGCGTTACAGACAGGTTTACATATAGGTTGACTGTCAAGTGTAGGATTAGGGTTATGATTATGGTTAGGGTTAGGGTAGGTTAGGGTTAGAGTTAGTGTTAAAGTTATTGTTATTGTTAGGGTTTGTGTTAGGGTTTCATTTTGTTAGAATTAGGGTTACGATTAGGGTTAGGTTAAGGTTAGGGTTAGGTTTCCTGTTTGGTTTAGGCTTAGGGTAAGTGTTAGGTTTAGGTTTAGGGTTTGTGTTAGGGTAAGTTTTAGGGTAAGGGTTAGCATTAGTGTTTGGTTTAGGGTTATAATGAGGTTTAGGGTTAATGTTAGTGTTAGGTTAAGGGATAGTGTTATAGGGTAATGGTGAGGGTTAAGTTTAGGGTTAGGGTTATTGTTAGGGTTAGGATTAGGTTTAGGGTTAGGGTTAAATTTAGGTTAAGGGTTAGTGTTAGGTTTAGGGTTAGACTTAAAGTTAGGGTTTTTGTTAGGCTTAGGGATAGGGTTAGGTTTAGGGTTAGTTTTAGGGATGGGGTTATGTTTTCGTTGAGGGTTAACCTTAGTGGTATGGTTAGGTTTATAGTTTTTGTTAGGGTTAGAGTTAGGGTTAGTGTTAGTGTTAGTGATAGTGTTAGGATTTGGGTTTGTTTAGGTAAGCGTTAGTGTTAGGATTAGTTAAAATTACAGAGGGTTATGCTTTGGGTTAGGGTTGTTGTTAGGTTTAAAATTAGGGATAGGTTTAGTGTTAGGGTTAGGGTTACATTTAGGTTTTGTGTTAGGGTTATGGTTAGTTTTATGGTTAGGGTTAAGTTTACGGTTAGTGTTAGGGTTTGGGTTAGGGTTAGGGATAGGATTATGTTAGTGTTAGAATTAAGGTTATTGTTCACTTTAGTTACGTAGGGTTAGGGTTAGGGTTAGTGTTAGGGTTAGTGTTAGGATTAGGGTTACTTTTAGTGTTTGGGTTAGGGTTATAGTTAGGTTGAGATTTAGTGTTAGGGTTATGGTTAGTGTTAGTGTTAGGGTTCGTGTTTGGATTAGGGTTACTTTTTGTATTTGGGTTAGGTTATAGTTAGGTTGAGATTTAGTGTTAGTGTTAGGGTTAAGGTTAGTTTTTGGTTTAGATTTAGGGTTAGGATAAAGGTTAGGGTTAGGGTTAGTGTTCTTTTTAGGTTTATGGTTAGGGTTAGAGTTAGCATTAGATTTAGGGTTATTGTTAGTGTTAGGGTTATTGGTAGGTTAGGGTTACGTTTAGGGTTAAGCTTCATGTTAGGGTATGGGTTAGGGTTAGTGTAAGTGTAAAGGTTAGAATTAGAGTTACGGTTAGAGTTAGTGATATGGTTAGATTTAGCTTTATGTTGTGTTTATGTTTGTGTTATGGTTAGGGTTTATAATACTGTTAGGGTTAGGGTTAACTAAGGATGAGGGTTAGGGTTAGTTTAGGGTCATGATTATTGTTTGGTTAAGGTATGTGTTAGGGTTAGAGTTAGAGTTAATGCTAGTGTTAGGGTTAGAGTTGGGGTTAGGATTAGTGTTGTTGTTAAGGTCAGGATAAGGTTTAGAGTTAGTATTAGAGTTAGGGTTAGGGTTTGGGTTAGGGTCGGGCTTAGTGGAAAGGTTAGTGTTAGTGTTAAGATTAGTGTTATGGTTATGGTCATGGTTACAATTCGTGATCGGTTTAGGTAAGGTTTAGGTTTATGGTAAGATTCAGGGTTATGTTTAGTTTAGGTTTATGGTTAGGGTTAGGATTAGGGTTAGTGTTAGGGTTAGAGTTTGTGTTAAGTTTAGTATTAGGTTTAGTTTTTGTTGTAGGATTAGTTTTAGTGTTAAGGTTTGCGTTAGGGTTAGTGTTAAGTTTATGGTTAGGTTTAGTGTTAGTGTTAGGGTAAGGGTTAGGTTTAGGGATCATGTTAGGTATAGGAATAGGTATGGGTTAGTGTTACTGTTAGGGTTAAGGTTAGTGTTAAAGTTATGGTTATGGTTAAGGTTAGTGTTAGGTTATGGGTAGGGTTATGGTTAGGCTTAGGGTTAGGTTAGCTTTAGGGTTAGGATTAGCGTTAGTGTTAGTGTTAGGGTAAGGGTTATGTTTAGGGTTAAGTTTAGGGTTAGTGTTAAAGTTAGTGTTAGGGTTAGGGTACGTTTAGATTTAGGGTTAGACTTAGGGTTAGGGTTAGAGTTCAGTTTAGTGTTAGGATTAGGGTTACGGTTTGTGTTTGGGTTAAGTTTAGGGATAGGGTTTTGTTAGGGTTAGGATTAGAGTTAGTGTTAGGGTTACAGATAGGATTAGGGTTATATTTGAGTTAGAATTAGGGTTAGGATTAGTATTAGGATTAAGGTAAGGTTTAGAGGTATTGTTAGTGTTAGTGTTAGTGTTAGGGTTAGGGGTAAGGTTAGTGTTAGTGTTAGGGTTAGACTTAGGGTTCGTTTTAGGGATAGGTAGTGTTACGGTTAGGTTTGGTGTTAGGGTTAGGGTTAGGGTTAGTGTTAGTGTTAGGGTTAGGGATACAGTTAGGATTATGGTGAGGGTTAGGGCTAGGTTTATGGTTAGGGTTAGGCTTTTAGGGTTTGGGTTTGTGTTAATGTTAGGGTTAGGGTTCGGTTTGGGATTATGGTTAGAATAAGCATTATATTGGGGTTAGGTTTAAGGTTATGGTTAGTGTTAGGGTTTGGGTAGGGGTTGGGGTTAGTGTTCAAGTTGTGTTAGGTTTAGTGTTAGTGTTAGTGTTAGGGTTAATGTTTGTGTTATTGTTAGGATTATGGTTAGTCTTAGAATTTGTGGTAGCTTTAGGGTTAAAGTTAGGTTTAGGGTTAAAATTAGGATTGGTTAGGGTTAGGGTTAGGGACAGTGTTAGGGTTAGTGTTAGTTTTAGGATTAGTGTTAGGGTTATAGTTAGGGTGTGTGTTAGGTTTAGGGTTAGTGTTAGAATAGAGTTACGTATAGGATTAGGGTTAGGTTTAGGGTTATTATTAGTGTTTGGGTTTGCACAAGGGTTACTGATAGGGTTAGTTTTCGTGGTAATGTTAGGGTTGGGTTAGGGTAGTGTTAGGGTTAGGTTTAGGGTTGGGTTTAGGGTTAGAGTTAGTGTTAGTGTTAGGGTTACCGTTAGGGTTAGTGTTCAGGTTAGGGTTATGGTTAGTGTTAGGGTTAGGTTTAGGTGTACAGTTAGATTTTGTGTTAGGGTTAGTGTTAGGTTTAGGGTTATAGTTAGGATTATGGTTAGGGTCAGGGTTAAGGTTAAGGTTAGTGTTAGGGTTAGGTTTAGGGTTAGAGTTAGGGTTACGGTTAGTGTTTGTTTTAGGGTTTGGGTTAGTGTTAATGTTAGGATTAGGGTTCTGGTTAGTGTTAGGATTTGTTTTAGGTTTAGGGTTAGCGTTAGGGTGAAGGTTAAATCTAGGATTAGGGTTAGGGTTATTGTTGGTGTTAGGTTCAGTTTTACGTTCAGTGTTAGGGTAACTTTTAGTGTTAGTGTTAGGGTTAGTTTTTTTGGGGTGTTAGTGTGAGGGTTGATGTTATTATTAGGGTTGCAGTTTGGATTAGGCTAAGTGTTAGGATTAGTGTTAGTGTTAGGGATTGCATTAGGGTTAGGGTTAGTGTTTGTGTTGCAGTTAGGGTTAGGGTTAGGTTTTGGGGTAGGGTTAATCTTAGGTTTAAAGTTAAAGTTATGGTTAGGGATAGTTTTAGTTTGGGTTAGGGTTAGGGCTAATGTTACAGTTGAGTCTTGGTTAGAGTTAGTGTTAGGGTAAGTTTTGGG
>NW_026012173.1:0-2762 GCF_001458135.2 Marmota marmota marmota | reverse complement strand
ATTTTTTTTTTTTTTTTTTTTTTTTTTTTTGGCACAGAGGCTTGAATCCATGGGTGCTTTAACACTGAGCCACATTCCCAGCCTTTTTTATTTTATTTTACACTGACTTTATTTATTTTTTTGTGGTACTGAGGCTCAAACCCAGTTCGTCACACATGCTAAGCAAATGTTCTACCACTGAGCTACAACTCCAGCCCTTATTTTTTATTTTGAGACAGGGTCTCCCTAAGTTGCTTAGGGCCTTGCTAGGTTGCTGAGGCTGGCCTTGAATTTGCAATCTTCCCATTTCAGCTTCCCAAGTCTCTGGGAGTATAGTCATGCTCCACTGCACCCAGACAGAATTTTTTAATAAGACATTGTTCTCTGGTCTCATTCAAAACACCTTGAAGAAAACTGTCAGTCATAGCCAGAAACGGGTATGTGTGCAACTAAGATGTCCTAAGTCCTACATAAAAAAGTAGCTAAAAAAAAAAAAAAATACATGAGAAACTTAATACAAGTCACCTCAGGAGAATAGGAATAGGGTAGTCAGAGAAAGGAAGTAAAGACTCTTTCCTTCTGCTCTATATCCTTCTGTCTTGATTGAATTTCTTCCCAAAACTCTATTGTTTATATAATAAAAAGTAAATAATAAGCATCACCATGCAATAGGTACTATATACTTTAACAGCCTAATTTTTATCTATAATAACTTTAGGGGGCTGGGGATATAGTTCAGTGGTAGCATGCCTAGCACGCATGAAGTCCTTGGTTCAACTCCCTAGCACACAGGAGGGGGAAAAAAAATAGAATCTTTACTAGATAAATTATCTTAAGTAGAATATCATGACCATTAGAAATGTTGATTTTTTTTTCATTTAAATGGTATTTCTTTGTAGTAGAATTTGACACAGGAAGATATCAGACAAAATGACCAAAGAACTAATTCTTCAAAAGATTTCTAATTTAAAACCAGGAAGGGTTGGGATTGTGGCTTAGCGGTAGAGCACTCACCTCGCATGTGCGAGACCCTGGGTTCAATCCTCAGCACCACATAAAAATAAATAAGTGAAATAAAGGTATTGTGTCCAACTACAACTCAAAAATAAACATTTTAAAAAAAACAAACCCAGGGATATAGTTCCACAGTAGGAGCAGGTGGGAGGTGTCAATAAAATTTGCTGGACAGAAAACAACATGGTAGTTTACATTTCACTTAGCTTAAGAGAGATTTGATTTAAGCCAGAAATATAGTTTATTTCAAGTAACTTACTTAAACAATTTTTAATGAAAATTTGTTACCTTTATTGGACCATGGCTTAGAATAATAATTTTTTCTAAAGCTGGAATATGTAGTTGTAGAACCACGCTCAAATATAGGATCATTTTCCTCAACAACACAGGGGCCTTTTGTCCTTAAAACTTCTACAGTTAAACTGAAAGAAACACATTTTCAAACAGAGCCAAAATAAAAACAAGTAAAAAGACAAATAGTAGATGAGATTTAAACAGCTATACTTTAGAAGTATACTATGCATTTGAACAAAAATGACAATAATATGTATTTGAAATACATAGATATTCAGACATACATACTTACTAACGAATTGTTATTTATAATGTGATTACCAAGAAGTATAAATAAGTACCGATCTGTTTCCAAAATCCACAGTAATAATATAAAATTGAGAAAATAACTTTGGGGCAACTAAGCTAGGCATGGTAGCATACACCTGTAATTCCAACAACTCAGTAACCTAAAGTAAAAGGATCACTACTTCGAGGCCAGCAATTTAGTGAGATCCTATTCCAATATAAAATAACTAGGGATATATCCCATGGCAGAGTAACCCTGGATTCAATCTCCAGTATCAGAGAAGGAAAAAAATAAAAGGCCAGCTATAGGGTCACACACCTGTAATCCCAATGGCTTGGGAGGCTGAGGCAGGAGGATCATCAGTTAAAAACTAGCTTCAGCAACTTAGCAATGCCCTAAGCAATTTAGCAAGACAATATCTCAAAAGAAAAAAATAAAAAGGGCTGGGGATGTGGCTCAGTATTTTTGAGGCACCTAAAAAATATTTTTTGTTGCCTTCTGTATGCCTCTTATAGGCTATACATATTTATTATGCTAGGCATTATGAGAATATTGATAAATATAAGCATTTTATATTTTACATGCGTGCAAACAAAGCAGTTAAATACATTTTTAAATCTTTATCAACCAGTAAACTCACCATCACAAACTAATGGAAAAAAGCAAACAAAATTATTACTATTATTACTAGCACTATTACATTCATGTTTCATCAGCATAGTTGTTGTTGTTGTTGTTGTTGTTTTTTAGAGAATCCACTCCTTTTTTCTTTTTCACTATTATTAGTATTTTTTACTTGTAGATGGATAAAATACCTTTATTTTATCTGTTTATTTTTATATGATGTCAGGGATGGAACCCAAGGCCTCACACATGCTGGGCAAGTGCTCTACCACTGAGCCGATACCCTGACCCCATCATCATCATAGTTTTATTATTGGTGTTTTTTGGTTGGGGTTTTCTTTTGGTTTGTTTTTTTTAAAAGTAGTGGGGATTAAATCTGGGATGCTTTACTACAGAGCTACATTTCCAGCCATTTTTCCCCCACACTTTTTCACTGGTGCATTATAGCTATACATAGTGATGGGATTTGTTGTTACATATTCACACATGCACACTCTGGTCCTTTTTATTTTTTTAAAATTTTTTTCAGAGGGTACCCAGTATTGAACTCAGAGGCACTCAA
>NW_026012172.1:0-2762 GCF_001458135.2 Marmota marmota marmota | reverse complement strand
AGCTCTTGCCATAGAATACAGAGAGTGATTATGAATCTGCCAATATCTCCCATGATCTTTTATTCTCCAAGGTTGCTGGGAGATGTTGTCCAGCTGAAATCCTAATTCTGCTGCCTCTGTGCCACCCCAGTTAGGCTTGTGAGCTCCTTCATACCATTTTCCTGAAGGAATCTCCCAACTCTTCACTGGGCAAGCAGCCCCCCACTCCACAGGCTGCACCAATGAACTCATCTCAGGGTCACAATCTTTCTTCTCCCAATGATTAAACTGCTCCTTTATTCTCTGGACTGTCACTGTTCTTTGTTCTTTTTTCTTTGTGTTGCAGTGGCCCTTTCCATGAAGCAGTGAGTGTTGGATCTGCTTCATTATCCCTCATCAGCTGACATGAAGTCCCTCCTTTCAGTTCCACTCCTGCAGAGACTGATCCTGTTTCTTCCCAAAGTCAACCTTCCTCTGTCCCACATTTATACACACTTGCACTCCTAATCCCATCCACCCACCCACACAGCTCATCCTGCCTTGGAGCTAAGTCTGGTATTTCACTTTAAGCTCTCTCTTCAGGAATATTTTTATGCTGAGTCACATGGGTATCAAGGTGACAGATTCCTGAAGATCGACAACAGTGTTGCCTATATCAGTCATTAAATTCTCCTTTTCTCTTCCCTTTCCTCTTCCTTGCTCTTTTTCCTCTTCTGTGCATCTCCACCCCATGACCTCTTTCATCTGGACCATTAAGCAATATTTTATTGTTGATATACTCTATTGATGATGGCTATCATTATTTAATATTTATAAAGCCTTCCATTTTATATCATTTGCAGTCTTTTTCTACTTCTTTTTTTTTCAGTCTCAAAACCTGGATCAGTGAACCTCCCTTGCTATAATGTAATATGCAAAAGGGGGATAATGTCTCCATCCAGGGTCATTCCTGGGGTCAGGTTCATCTCTGAGATAGGGAATCCTGACAGCCTGCTTTTTCCTTACTGGAGGCTAGTTGAACATTGCACAGAAATTGCCTCTCTTTCTTCATTGGGAAATTTGTAATCATTCAATGAGATGTTATCACTGTAATAACAGCAATGACACAGGACAGAGATTATCAGGAGCAAACGGAAATGCATAGGATGGGTGGTGAATGTAGTAAGACTTCATCATTTGGAGCCAACCTCCTTGGAGTCCTCAGAGAAAGGGGTTAATGGGAAAACCTTGACAGTCAAGGACAAGTTAGGATGGCAGCCAGAGAAATAAATACCGACTTGCAGTCCCTCACTGCACAACTGAGCACTACTTTATCAAAAGCTGGATGTGTGGTTCATGTTTCATTACCTGGGTCAGGAAGAGTATAAATCTGGAAGCCATATATTACAAATTTTTCCTGTCTTGCACGTTAACTGCACACCTCTGGCTTGAGTTGCAGCCTTGAAAATCTATGCACTCTTTTCTACTTCGCTGGAGCATCAAAAGCATGCTGGCCCAAGAGCTGGATCAACACAATTACCAGAGGAGCCAGGCTTTGTTATACCACTCTGCTCAGACTTTCCTAAGTTCGTAAGGGAGAGAAATTTTGCATATACTTCTTCCTTCTCTCTAACTCCGTCTGTGTCCTGAGATCCTTCCTGTCCTGATTTATACTTGATGAATCGCTCTATAGCTGAAATCACCTTGGGTTTTCACTTTGTTAACTATAAATCATGTAATTCAGGCATTTTCAAATTTGCTGACAGATTCACCATCAAACAGAATGGTTCACCTTTTAAAAGCATTCTAGGACAAGGAATTTTTAAAACGATTATTTGAAAAGTAATTATTCCTAAGACTTATTAATGTTTTCATCTTAATATATCACTTTCTATGTTTGCCCCAAAGCTCCCTGTAATGGACTGAATTGTGTCCCTCAAATTCATATGTTAAAATCCTCACCCATCACCAGCAACTCAGAGTGTGGCCATGTTTGGAGAAAGAGTCTTGAAGAGGTGCTTAAATTAAAAGGAGGCCATTAGGGCAGATCCTCTCATCTGATCTGACTGGTGTCCTTGTAAGAAGAGACACCAGAGATGCATAAGTGCAGCATAAAGGATTTGTGAGGACACCGAAGAAGAGAGGCCACAGAGAGAGGCCGCAGGAGAAACCAAACTTGCAGACCCCTTGAATGCAGAGTTTTGCTACCAGAACTGTGAGAAAATGAATTTCTGCTGTTTAAGTCATCTGCTCTGTGGTACTTTGTTATGGCAAAGTGTATTAGCAAATTAACACACTACCTCGTGACCAGGGTTTGATTAAAACTATTTGAGTAAAATCCATCAGATCTAAAATTTTGATATAGGAATGATTTGTCAGCTAAAAATACCTTTAAATTAGCTTTCAGAATAGTGTCAGTTATTCCCAATGAATCAATATTTTGTATTTTATGAATAGTTTTTATGCATTTAATGGACAAATAATTTAGAACCTACTATGAACTTTGTGTGGTGGTAGGTACCAAGAGTGATATAAATATATGATAAAATATATGACACATTTAGATGAATAAATTGAAAGACACACAAAATAAAATAAAGTAAAGCAAAATTAAGAGGTTTGATTAAGAACCCCTGGCTGAGTCAATTTACAAGGTGATATTTGTAGTAGCAAAAGTGAAAATGAAAGGGGGAAGGGGGAATGGAAGCAGACAAAACAGCAAGAGGAGCATTTGGGCAGGAAGTTAAAGATTCAGAATATCAGTTACCAAATGTAAGAAGCAGTTGGGTGAGGGGTTCATCGGG
>NW_026012171.1:0-2762 GCF_001458135.2 Marmota marmota marmota | reverse complement strand
CTCACCATGTCTAGCAGTCAGAGAAATGCAAATCAAAACCACCCTAAGATACCATCTCACTCCAGTAAGATTGGCAGCCATTATGAAGTCAAACAACAAGTGCTGCCGAGGATGTGGGGAAAGGGTACACTTGTACATTGCTAGTGGGACTGCAAACTGGTGCGGCCAATTTGGAAAGCAGTATGGAGATTCCTGGGAAAGTTGGGAATGGAACCACCATTTGATCCAGCTATTGCCCTTCTCGGACTATTCCCTGAAGACCTTAAAAGAGCGTACTACAGGGATACTGCTACATTGATGTTCATAGCAGCACAATTCACAATAGCTAGACTGTGGAACCAACCTAGATGCCCTTCAATAGATGAATGGATAAAAAAAAATGTGGCATGTATACACAATGGACTATTACTCTGCACTAACAATGACAAAATCATGGAATTTGCGGGGAAATGGAAGGCACTAGAGCAGATTATGCTAAGTGAAGCTAGCTAATCCCTAAAAAACAAATGCCAAATGTCATCTTTGATATAAGGAGAGCAACTAAGAACAGAATAGGGAGGAAGAACATGAGAAGAAGATCACCATTAAACAGGGTCAAGAGTGGGGAGGGAAAGAGAGAGAGAAGGGAAATTGCATGGTAAAGGAAGGAGACCCTCATTGTTATACAAAATTACATATAAGATGAAGTGAGGGGAAAGGGGGAAAAAAACAAGAGAGAGAAATGAATTACAGTAGATGGGGTAGAGAGAGAAGATGGGAGGGGATGGGAGAGGATGGGAGGGGGGATAGTAGAGGATAGGAAGGGCAGCAGAATACAAGAGACACTAGTATGGCAGTATGTAAAAAAGTGGATGTGGAACCGATGTGAATCTGTAATATGTATACAGGGTAAAAATGGGAGTTCATAATCTGCTTGAATCAAATGTATGAAATATGATATGTCAAGAGCTTTGTAATGTTTTGAACAACTGATAATAAAAAAATAAAAAAAATTAATTGACTTTGAGAGGTTTTTTTACATCATTTATATTAGTTATATTGATTTATTTACCTAAGCTCTTGCTAATACAATATAGTTTTTATGTAGTAAATCTTTTTTATTTTATTTCTTTTAGTTGTAGATGAACAGCATGCCTTTATTTATTTTTATGTGGTGCTAAGGATTGAACCAAGTGTCCCACACATGGTAGGCAAGCACTCTCTCACTGAGCTCCAGCTCCAGCCCTAATATATAGTAAATCTTTAAATCAGATAACGTGAATATTTTTGTTCTACTTTTTCAGACTTGTTTTGGCTAGTCTTACTCATTTCCTTGTTTTGGTAAGTCTAGTTTGTTCGCTTCTATATTTGTTGATTGTATAATTTTTTATTGACAACACCAATAAAATTGTTTCTGATAATTGGATTAGTATGTAAGGGTCCAGCGAAGCGTCAGAGAAAGAGACCACCAAGTGACCATTCATGCAATTGGCAGAAGGGGATTTATTGATCTAGCATGCTAGGGCTCCGTGCCCACTCAAGAAGGTAGAACAGCCCAGAGCCCCGAGCAGGGGCTGAGCACTGCTTAAGTATACTTTTTTTGGGGAGGGCGGGGATTTTACATACATCACAGTCTCCTTTAACAAATCATCATACACCGCGGGAAAGTCAAACAATAATTCCTAAACATGATTAGTTCATTCATTGGCGGGAACAGGTCAGGCTGGGGTGATAGGTCAGTTCCTAAGGAGGGGGTTACATTCAAACTGATTGGTCCAGGCCCTGCAATGCCTATGTGACAAGCTGCACAGGGTCTTGAATGCTATAAATCAACTAAATAGCCAGTAGGGCATTGTCTTAACTGCCTCAGGAATTTAACCCAGGCTTTGCAGTTTAGAAGCAGGTTTACAATGCCTGGTCCTTTACATTTTAACTTTTACACTTTAACTTCAATTTATTTTACCCTTACAGTACTGAGGTTAACCTATTCATCAACTTGTACAGAACTGAAATCTGAAAAACATTGTATCTTCCAGATCATAGACATGGTGCATCTCTCCATTTATCTGTATTTATGTTATTTCTATTATTACTGATCTTGTATTCTCCATACAAAGACTTTTTATGATTTTTTTTTTATATTGGTGGGGTTTTTTTCATTGTTGTTGTTTTCTGTTTGTTTGTTTTGGTACAAGGGACGAAACATTTCAATACCAAGCCACATCTCCAGCCCTTTTTGTATTTTCATATTGCGACAAGTTCTCACATTTGCACATGGCCTTGCTAAGTTGCTGAGGCTGACTTCAAACCTGCCATCCTCCTGCCTTGGTCTCCTGAATCACTGGGATTACAAGTGTGTGCCACCACTTCCAGCTCATGGTGTTTTGGTACTGTACAATTGTTTTGAAAACAGAATGACTCTAAGTTCATTGTTGCTATTACTATCTGATTCTTTGGCTTTGTTAATTATGTAATTATACAATTATTAGGTAACAACTCCCTTACAAAAGAACAAAGTAGCCTCATTAAGTTCTGCTGAATAGATCCACAGAGATGAAAAATGTGCTGAAAAAGCCTAGAGATGTATAGATACATAGAGGTAAATATGATCCTTCCTGCTTTGGAATAAATACAGTATTACATTGAGAGATGCCTAACAAATAATTTTCATGAGAACACTGTCCATACTACAGAAACTTAACACCAGGAATCATAGGAGTATATACATTGCAATCTCTCTCTCTCTCTCTCTCTCTCTCTCTCTCTATATATATATATATATA
>NW_026012170.1:0-2763 GCF_001458135.2 Marmota marmota marmota | reverse complement strand
GTCTCTAAACATCACCCTAACATAAAATTAACTCTAACACTAGATCTAGCCTTAACCCTAATATTAAAACTAGCCTTAATCATAACCCTAGTTAGCACATTAGTAGTTGTCCTAAACCTAGCCCTAACTCTAACACAAATCCTACCCCTGTTCTGAGCTCTAACCCTAGCTTTAACCCTAATCTTAACTCTAACACTAGCCCTAACCCTAACTTTAACCCTAGCTCTAACCTAACACTTACCCTAAGCCAAACCCTAAACCAAATGCTAACCATAGTCCTAACCCTAATCCTTAGCCTAACTTAAACTCTAACTGCATTACTAGTCTTAACTCTAGCCCTCATTCTAACTCTAATCCTAACCTTTACTTTCATCTGATCCCAACAATAACCCTAGGTCTAAAGCTGACCCTTTACCTAAACCAAACCCTAACACTAGACCTACCAGTAAACTTATACCTATATTTAATCCTGACATTAGACCTAGACCCAAAGCTAATCCTAAATATACTTACAACTTTAGCCCTAGACCTAAACAAAAACCTAGCACTAGCCCTAACAATAACCCTTAATCTAAACCAAACACTTACCCTATCCCTAGACCTAAACCTAGTCCTAAATCTGGCTCTAACCCTAACCCTAATCCTATCCCAAACACTGACCTTGATTCTAACACTAAACCTAGCTTTACATTTGAATAACACTGATTTAAACCTTATTCTAACACTAAACCTAGATTTAAACTAGACCTAGACATAACCCTAACCCTAAAACTAGTCCTCAACACAACCCTAGCTCTTATATTACCCATAGTACTAGCCATAACCCTAAACCTAACATAAAACCTAGCCCTAATCCTAGGCCTAAACTTAGATCTAAGCATAAACCTAAGCCTAATCCTAGCCCTAACCCTAACCGTAAACCTAACCCTCGCCTTAGACCTAACCCTAGCTCAAAGCCTAACCCTTACACTAAACATAACCCTAGCCCTACCATAAACACTAACCATAACCCTAGCCCTAATCCTAACATTAACCCAAGCCCAAACATTAGCTCTAACCATATACATTACCCTAGCCCTAACAGTAACCCTAATTAAAAACCTATCTCTAACACTAAACTGACCTCTAACCATAAATGTAAATCTAGACATAAACCTAAACCTAACACTCACCCTAGCCCTAACCCTAGCTCAAACACTAAACCTTACCCTAACCTAACCATAACCCTAACCCTAAACCTAACACTTACCTTAACCCTAACACTTATCCTAAACTGAACCCTAGCCCTATCCCTAAATGTAACCCTAATCCTAGACTTAATCCAAACCATAACCTAGTCCTAACATTAGCTCTAAACCTATCCATTACACTGAGCATAACCCTAACCCTTATGCTTACCCTAACCCGTTCGCTATATCTAACCCATCTATTACCCTAAACCTTAACTGAAACCTAAACTAAACCCTATCCATTACCCTAACTCTAAACCTAACCCTAATGCTATTTTGAGCCCTAACCCTAAACCTTAAACTAAACCAAATGCTAACCCTGACCCTAATCCTAATAATAACCCTAGCTCTAAAGCTGACCTTTAACCTAAAACTAACCCTTACACTAGACCTAGCCATAACCTAACCCTAAAACTATCCTTAACCATAACCTGATATTAGACCTAGCCTGAGTCCTAGCCCTAACCATCCTAGCCCTAATCCTAGCCTTAATCCTAAATGAACCATAACCCTAGGCCAAATCCTAATTTTAACCCTCACCCTAGCCCTAAACCTAGCTATAACCCCACCCATTCCCCTAAACATAACCCTAACCCCAATGTTAACCCTAACCCTAGCCCAAACCTGGGTCTAACTCTAACACTAACCCTACACCTAAACCTAGCTATAACCCCACCCATTCAGCTAAACTTAACCCTAACCCCAATGTTAACCCTAACCCTAGCCCAAACCCTAGGCCTAATGCTAACACTAACCCTACCCCTAATCCTAGCACTAATTTAGCCCTAAACCTAATCCTAACACTAAACCTCTAACTCTAATTCTCACCCTAGCCTTTAAAACCCTAGTTTTAATCATAATCCTTACATACCCTACCCCTAGCCATAACTCTAGCCCTAGCCCTAACACTAAATCTAAACCTAACTCTAAATCTAACACTAACCCTAAACCTAAACCTCACCCTAACACTAGCTCTAACCCTGATGATAACCCAAAATCTAGCCCTAACCCTAGCCCTAGCCCTAGCCCTAAATCAAAACCGAGCCATAGCCCTAACCCTAACCCTTAACCTTAACCAAAGCTTAACCCTACACCTAGCCCTAACTCTAGCCCCAATTCGAGTCCAAAACTTAACTCTAAAACTTACTCTGACCTTGAATTTGACCCTTACACTAACCCTAGCTCTAAACATCACCCTAACCCTAAACCTAACCCTAACAATAGACCTAGTCCTAACCCTAATCCTATAACTAGCTCAAATCATAACACTAGTCCATACATTGTCCGTAACTTTAAACCTAGCCCTAACTCTAACCAAAACCTAGCCCTAAACTGAGACTTAACCCAAGCTTTAACCCTAAATCTAACCCTAACATTAGCCCTAACCCTCATCCTAAACATAGCCCTAACCCTAGCTCAAACCCTATACCATACCCTAAGTTAACCCTAAACCTAATACTAACACTATTCTTAACCCTAATCCTTAGTTTAACCCAAACCCTAATCATATTACTACTCCTATCCCTAGCCCTCA
>NW_026012169.1:0-2763 GCF_001458135.2 Marmota marmota marmota | reverse complement strand
ATGGATATGACCTGTCCACCAAAAGCTCCTGTGTTAATGCAGGAATATTTCAAAGTGGAATGATTAGATTATAAGAGCTGTAACCTAATTGGTTCACCCTAGTTTGCATAGGTGGTAACTTTAAGGCAAGTGTGGCATGGCTGAAGGAGGTAGGTCACTAAGGGTATGCCCTGGGAGGATGCATCTGCCTTGTGACCACTTTCACGCTCTTCTCCATAACCCTCTCTCTTCTCTGCTGCTAAGAGGTGAGCAGCTGTCCTCCAGGCCACCCTTCCACAATGGGGTTCACTTCACCTTGAACTCAGGGCAATGGAGTCAACTAACATCCAACTGAACCTCTGAAACCATGAGCCAAAATAAACTTCCTCTTCTAAGTTGTTCTTCTCAGGCATTTTGGTCACAGCAATAAAAAGTTGACTAACACAAGTGCCAAGTGTTAAATCTAAAAGGCAATTTACAAAATTGTTGAGCAGTTTGTAGGTGTGTGAAGATAGTAGTCACCATTTAACCTCCATTCTGGCATAATACTTGAAACACAGTAAGAATTCAATAGACATCTTCTGGTTGAATAAATGAATAGATGAGTGTGTCTGCATGATAATGAAAAAAAAACTATCATCAAGATTCATTATTGAGGGCTGGGGAGGCAAAAAAAGTCAATGCTCACAAGGTAGTTCCCTAATGAGGGCATAATGAGATATTTACAACTTTTATTTAAGATCAGAGACAATGTATTTTGCTGTGTTGGTCATTCCCATTTGAAAGTTCTGTACAGGAGAAAATTAAAATCATTTTGAGGTTGGATAGGTAGAAAAGAGATATTGAGATTTAAAAAAGAGAGAGGAGGCCATAATTTAAAGAATTTAAAGTCTCTATTTAAATTCTACTTCCACGTACTTTGTTCACTGTTAGATTGATTATTAGACTTTATGGATAGGTCCATAAATAACCTCTCCCTGACCTGGACCTAGAGTAAAACAAGCATTTGTTCAACAAATAGGTATTTCTGGGACTTGTATTTTTAGAATCTGATTACTTCATCCATATGTTGCACTCTTGATCAAATTTTCAATGTTACACCAATATAATATCATTTAAATACATAAATGATGAAATGATTTTGAATGATGAAACACCTGATAGGGAAATTAATAAAAATTTTCATCAAAAACAAAAAAGAAAAAAATCCTTAGTAGGTAATGATTAACATTTCAAGATGCCAACACAAAAGAGAAGTAACAATATCCTCTTATATAAGTGTATGCTCTCTGATTTCCACACTATACCCTGTCCCAGTGTGTACATCTCTTGATTTCTCTAACTTAAATCAACTCTGACTCACTTTGACCCATCCTTAAATTCCTTTCTGTGACAACATTAAGGACCCTCCAACATCAAGGCCTGAGTTGAGGTCCATCTCCCATTTGGGGAGCTACCTAAGTATATTTAATCTGCCCCATCCAGGTGACAGTTTTTGCCAGGGAAGAATTATTGATTAACTAATGAAATTCTGATAACAGTATACCTATTTTCAATCATGTTTTTCTTAACAGTTTGTATTTAGCACTTGTAGTTTGTAGTGGTTTTCAAAATGATCCATTGTTAGATATTATATTTTGGCAAGCCTAGGTTTCTTTGTCAGAATATTTAACTAATGTCCCTACAATCAATTTATAACATTTGTGGGTATTCAAAGCAGTTCTAAGGTTTGCAGTAAGATACTTAATTGAATTATGCTGCAAATGTAAGCATTAAAAGTACTTCCTGTAATTGTTCTTCCCTATGACCAGAGAAGGGGTGTATTTTAACAAGATGCTTTTAGAATAAGCTTTATTTCCCTTTACAAGGAACAAATAGTCATTATGAGAACCTGGGAAATACAGAACCAAAAAGGAGGAGGAAGAGGAGCAGCAGGAGTAAGGGGAGGTAGAGTAGGAGGAGGAGCAAGAGAAGGAAGAGGAGAAAGAGGAGGAGGAGGAGGAAGAGAAGGAGGAGAAAAGAATGGAACACGGCCTTGCATCCCCTTGAACCACTGTTGACTTAATGGTAGCTGAGCTGACAGCTCCATTCAGGCTCTGACTCACCTGACATCCTTGGCCTCATCCTTCAAACATCCATGATATTTTCCCTTGATTTTGGCCCTAGAATTTCTACAGTATTGCAGGAGCCCATTCAGCCCTTGTGTAACCATGACCTAGAAGCATAGAGGAGTTCATATCCCTGCAGTCAATTCTCAACCAGAGAAGGATGGTAGTCAGTGGGTAAGTACCCAGCCTCCAGGAGGGTCAGGGGAATACAACCCCCACAGCCAAGGTGGCAGCTTTATTGGCTTTTCTTTATCAGTCTCCTATCACTTCTGGTTTCACCTCCAAAATAACAACCTGACTCCAAGTTCATTTAAAAGAACCCATACTAAGATGTATTATAACAAAAAATATTGCTAAGGTTCCAAGACCTTGAGATAAACAACCCTAACACTGTGATTGTCTACATCCAATTGGATTCTTTTTTTTTTAATGACATGATATGTTTGAAAATAATTTGAAAATTTCCAAATTATGCACAATAAGTGATAAAATCTTCTTTCCCCTGTCTACCAACCCCATCTTTAACTACCTTCTCTCCTTAGCAGTTAAGTCCAATTAATGTTTGATATATATTGTTCCTGTAAACTTTATGCCCTTTCATACATATAAGTAGCATGTATGAATTCTTTCTTTCTTTTTCTTTTTCTTTTCTTTTTTTTTTTTTTTTTTTTTTTTT
>NW_026012168.1:0-2763 GCF_001458135.2 Marmota marmota marmota | reverse complement strand
GGGGGAGGGGGCGGCTCTGCCTCTCAGCAGTCTGCTGCTCCTCTTCTGCGGTGGGTTGCAGGCCCGCCTGCCTTGCAGGAGTGATTGGAAGCTCTGTCCCGCCGCGGGCCACTGGGCCTTTTCTGTCGGTGGTCACAGTTCCGCCTACCTGGCAGGCGCGGTGGGTGGGGGGGTCCCTATTACTATTTTAATTTACTTACTTTGATCATTCTACTTTGAACATTTTTCATGTGTTTAATATTAGTATTGCTTTTCCTGTGAATTGTCTGTTCAGATTACTTACTCACAAATGTGTAACATCTTTTGAGAGATAAATAGAGAAAAACTTGGTGACTAGAGCTTGGGAGGAAAGAGGAGATAAGTCCAAAATAACTCTGATCTTTGGTGACTTAGAGAAAGTTGCTAACATATATGGGGCAATCAAGAAATGGGAGCTAGTTTGGTGGGGAAAATAAGTTAGAAATGGCATATGTTGTAGTTGAAGTTAGTAAGATATACAAGTGAGTTCTTTTTTTGTGGGGGGTAGTCAGCAGGTAGGATGAGGGAGACAAGCCAGACAAGGAAACTGAAGGGTCAAGCAGTAGAAGTAGTAGAAAGAGAAATCTGTGAATGTACTATCATCATAGAACATAGAGATGACCATTAATAGTTTTGACAGTATGAAATCACAAGTGATTTTCTTTAATTTTTTTTAAATTTTAATTTGTTATATATGACAACAGGATGCATTAAAATTCATATTACACATATAGAGCACAATTTTTCATATCTCTGGTTGTATACAAAGTAGAGTCACACCATTCCTGTCTTCATACATGTACTAAGGGTAATGATGACCATTGCATTTCACCCTCTTTCCTACCCCTCTGACCCCTTCCTTCCCCTCCCTCCCCTTTTCCTCTTTGCCCTATCTAGAGTTCATTTAATCCCCTCCCCCATGCAGCATATTATGGATCAGCATCCTGAAATCAGAGAAATCATTCAGCATTTGATTTTGGGGGATTGGCTAATGCTGATGGCACAGTTGTCTATAAGGGGAAAGCATAAAGAAGAACTGCAAACAGCTCTACATATCATAATTTCACCTGCTTTCAGTGTACAATTATATCATTTGCTGGTGAATGGATGGAACTGGAGACCATCACGCTAAGTGAAATAAGCCAGACTCAGAAAGTCAAGGGTCATGAATTCCCATTTTTACCCCGTATACAAATTGCAGAATCACATCTGTTACACATCCACATTCATAATCCACTTGAATCAAATGTATGAAATATGATATGCCAAGAGCTTTGTAATGTTTTGAACAACTAATAATAAAAAATAATAATAAACAACTAAAAAAAAGAAAGTCAAGGGTCAAATGTTTTCTCTCATATGCAGAAGCTAGAGAGAAAAAAATGATTTAAAAAGAGGGGGAGGGGCCTTATGAAAACACAAGGGAGAACAGTGGCATTGAGGAAAGGGACTAAAGGGGAAGGAAGAGGGATAGGAAAGGGGAGAAACAGCAGAATGAAATTAACTAAACTATACCATGTGAGTATATGAACATCTCACAGTAAATTCCACTTTTACATATAAATATAATGCACCAATTAAAAAATAAATCAATTAAAAATAAAAAGACTTCTGGTAAATTTACAGTGACATGCAGTCATCACCACAATCTAATTTTAGACCATTTCTATCAGTGTAAAACAGATCCCTCATACCGATTTGAAGCCACTCACCATTTAAACCCTTAACCTCAAGCAATCACTAATTTGCTTTCTGTCTTTATAGATTTGCCGTTTCAGTACAGTTCCCATAAATGGAATCATACAAAATGTGGGCTTTGGTTTCTGATGTCTTTCATTTGGCATGATGCTGTAGCAGGTCATCCATGTTATAGAATGTTTCAGTACTTTATTCTTTTTTATTGCCAACTAATATTTCATTGCATGGTTAGATAGCCTTTTGTTCATTCATTCATCCCTTAAGAGACATCTGGGCTGTTTCCACCTTTTGGCTATTGTGAATATTACTGTTACTGGCATTCATATACAGGATTCTGTGTAGACATGTTTTCAACTCTTTGGTATACACTCAGGAGTTGAATTTCTGGGCTGTATGGTAATTTTGCATTTAACTTTTTGAGGAACTAACTGTTTTCAAAAGCAGCTGTACCATTTATATTCCCACCCACAATGTAGGAGGGACCTCATTTATTTTCTCTGATTTTAATAATATGATATTATACCATGTAGTTTTTTTAAATGTTTAAAATGAAAAATGTTTAAAAAGACACTTATGGGCTGGGGTTGTGGCTTAGTGGTAGAGCACTTGCCTAGCATGTGTGAGGCACTGGATTTGAGCTTTGGCAAATAATAATAATAATAATAATAATAATAATAATAATAATAAATTTAAACATTAAAAAATGTTTCAAAAGAAATTGACTAGAGAGCTTGGGCTGTAGCTCAGTGATAGAGCACTTGCCTAGCATGGGTGATGCACTGGGTTCAATCCTCAGCATCACATAAAAGTAAATAAACAAAATAAAGGCGTTGTGTCCATCTACAACTAAAAAAAAATTAAAAATAAAGAAGTTGACTAGAGAAAGAAAGGGAAAACTGGGGACATCTGAGTTTAATTTAGTGTTTTTTAAAATGTGGTTTCAGGCTCAGTGACCTCAATATTACCCAAGAACTTGTTAAAAAATTAAGAATCGTAATGCAAAAATAACTAACTAACTAAATACATAAATATTACCCCCCCCCCCCC
>NW_026012167.1:0-2763 GCF_001458135.2 Marmota marmota marmota | reverse complement strand
TTATCCATTTGGTGGCTCAGACCCTAAATCTGCCACTAGACCAGCTGGTGTCATTTCCTGTCCTCAGAATATCCCTTATTGACACCAAAAACCAAACTGGAAAGAACCATGGCTTCACTGAAGGGGAAAGAGAGAACTTGGGCAACACTACTAGGGAAAGAATGGCAGGGGAAAGGTGACTACCACTATTTAGGAAACCCCGAATCACAATAAGGCTATCTTCACCCCTAAGCTGACATTAATTCAACCTTCTGCTGCTTTCCAAAGTAAACAAAGCAAGTTTCTCTGATCTCGTTTTCCAATCTCATTTAATTCTTAGAGTAATTCCATAAAGATGATCATCCCTATTTTACAGAGGAGAAAATAGAAGTTAAATATAAATAGGGCTCAGCTAAGGGACAGAATTCTCTGGTCTCCTTGTCCTTTCATCATATCAAACTATCCTAGGTCTTTGGCTTGAAAGTTTTTAAGGAAACTACTATTTCCAGACTCTTCAGAGCTGTGGTCAGAAGCTCTGCTTATAAGGCCTGTAAGCAACAAGACACAATCCTGTGATCAGATTCATAGTCCCAAACAGCTAAGCCCAAGTCCTTCTCAGGGTACCTGAGTTTCACAGCTGTCTTTTCTAAATGTTTCAACACCAGGAAAAAACCGTCCTAGTTGTTTTTCTTCATTATACTGCTTGTCCTTCTATATACAGAATGTCCAATTTCATTTCCTCCAGAGATCAAGGAAGAAATAAAAAGAGAAGAACAGCTTAGACAAGACTCACATTAAATGAAGAAATGGATAAGCTGACGTTACCACTCTCAAAACATTCAACCCATCAGTAAACAGCAACCTATTCTCTTCAGAGAATTCTCAGCCTCTCCTAACAGCCTTCTGTCTACTGTCTGAATCTTACCCTGGTTGTTCAGAACAACAGACTGGTGTTTATGCCATCTAACTGCTGTACTAACTGATGAGTCATGTTATTTCACTGGGAAAAGAATGACAAAGTTATCTTCTGATTCGGAAAGGCAGCTGATCTTTCAGACATGTGAGTGCTGAATGAGTAAACAGCATCTCCTTCTATATGAAGCAAGGTGGATTTCTGGACCAGTGTCCTTCCTGGATGGGGTGGGGTGGAGGGAGAGGATAAGTCCTTCAGAACAATAATTTCAAATGAAATTTGCTGGAGGATGAGGCAGTGTGTGGTGGTACACCACTGTAATCCCGGGCTGAGGCAGGAGGATCACAAGTTTGAGGCCAGCCTCAGCAATTTGGCGAGGCCTTAAGCAACTAGGTGAGACCCTGTCTCAAAATAAAAATAAAAAGGGCTGGGGGTGTGACTCAGTGGTTAAGTGCCCCAGGGTTCAATTTCCAGTTAAAAAAAAGAAAGAAAAAGAAAAAAAAATACACTGGAGGGTGAGAAATTTCTAGCTTGTAATTCTTGGACCAAGGATTAGTGGGCAAAGGCAGAATTGTGAAAATGGTAAACACTGAATATCTTTCTTTCCTCCCTCCTTCTTTCCATCCAAAAACAACTATTTCCCCATATTCTTGTCCCATGTGCTGTAGAATTCTAACAAAGTGTAAATTCTGGTTTTGTTGTTTGTTTACTGGAGCTTGAATCCAAGAGCACTTTACCACTGAGCTACATCCCCAGACCTTTTGATTTTTATGACACAGTCTCACCAAGTTGCCCAGGCTGGCCTCAAACTTGCAATACTCCTGCCTCAGCCTCCCAAGTCACTGGTGTGTACCACCATGCCTGGCAAGGAACAAACTCTGAATGAAAGAAAATAGTAACTCTGCCTGAGTCATTCACATTGCATTTCTATACCTAGAACTGTGCTTAGCACACAGTAGTACTTGGAAAATGCTTGTTGAATGACTTGATGAATAAAATTAAAACAGGGCATAGTGCAGGTAGATTCATTTTTAAGACTGTGGAAAACTGAGGTACACCATTCTGAAGTGGTAGGGGTACTGTGGAACTCCCGCCATTAAACAAAGCTGCCAATAAGGGTGAAAGCCATTCATGTAAGTCACATCTTAATGGCAGGATATTGAAGGTAGCAGTGTATTCAGTTTTCAAAAGAAAAGACCATAGTGACAAGCAAAGACAATGGGTCCTCTTGGGGGCCCTATAAATCCTGCCAGGGCTTGGGGTGTAGCTCAGTGTAAGCATGTGCAAGGCCCTGGATTAGATCTCAGCACCAAAAAAAATAAACAAATTGCCATCAAATGGCTAACCCTTCTGAAACCAGGTCATCAGAATTCAGAGGAAATGTACATCAAAAAGTCCCCAGGAAACTAACCACTGAGCATGAGCCCTAGGTGCCTCAGAAACATCCCTCTGCCTCAGTTACTGTGAGATAATGTGGCTTCCTGTGTTCATGAAACCCAAATGGCTAAAATTCAATGACCCAGCACAGAAAAGAGGAAGCAATTCAACAGCTTCTGCACCCACCTACACTTCAGCTTCCTCAGGACCCACCACCTCTACTGTTCACATGTAACATGCCTCTGACACCATGTGATCCCTGTGTTTAGTGCTGGAACTGATCTGCCATCAGCTCTGGCAAGGAGCACTGGGACAGGATCCTCCACAAGTGCCAGGACAAGACACATGGCCATGGCTCTGTAATTACAGCCAACCCCACTGGCATTCCCTGAGGTTCTCCAGAGCCAGAATACCAGTCAAAAGGAAGCAAGGGCTTCAACTGCCCCAGGGTGAGTGAGCTGGGTGAGGGACCATCTCTCACCTTGCAGGAATTT
>NW_026012166.1:0-2763 GCF_001458135.2 Marmota marmota marmota | reverse complement strand
TTTTTTTTTTTTTTTTTTTTTTTTTTGTTCTACTTAGTTGTACATGACAGCAAAATACATTTCAATTCATCATACACAAATGGAGCACAACATTTCAATTCTCTGGTTGTATACAAGTAGAGATTCACCATTCTGCACTTAACAATTTAAACCAACAAATTAAGCTACCTTTTCTTTCGTATGTATAGCTATGAAGATGTTGTAAGTAATGCACCAAATTGGAAAGTCAGCTGAAATATTTTGCAGTTTTGTTCTGAGATTGTGCATTGAACCCAAAGACATTGTTACTAATATTAAGACCTCCTTTTTCCCTGCCATGATACAAAAAGCTTTCTCTGATTCTAGTGATTTTTAATTTTAATGTCAGTATACTGTTTATGTTTCGTTGTAATGCTGCCTGCATGTGGATAGAAATAAAATTGAATAGTCCAGGTAAAATTTAATAAATAACAGCCTATCTTTTTTCTTTTTTAAAATGAACATTTTTTTATTTTTAAGAAAAAAACACACAGTGTAAAAACCTCCATAATCATGGTACCCCCTTTAGAGGAAACACTGATTAGCAATTTATTCTACAACCTTCCAGTGTTTCTCTCTACACACAACAGTATGCACACACCCCTATGAATAATACACATGTTGAGGGAGGGGTATATACAATTACATTAAGCTTCATTAAGATGACTATGCTTTTATAAAAAGCTTTTTTCTTATCTTTGATATATCTCTTCATCATGGATATAAGCTGGTATCATTAATACAACGACCACAATTTATTTTCATCAATCCTTGGCAAAAGTTTAGTTCTTTCTGAAGTTTGATTTTACTAACAATATTTTCAACCAGCTTTCTTTTAAGTATATATGTTTACATATACGCTTTCCTTGAGAAATTGCTAGAAACAAAAATGGTTAGATACAGGATATGCACATTTTAAAAATCTTTTGATAGTTATTGCCAGTTGCTTTTTTATTTATTCACCCACCAGAAATTTGTCCATCTTTCTCTTGTTTGCAGTACTACATATGAACATTTTGAAATTCTAACCAAGTTCCCTATTTTAAAAAAAAACTTTTCTTTGTTACTGATAAGGTTGAACAATTTTTAGTTTTGATTTGTATGATTGTTCATTGACTCATTTCCTTTTGAAATGTTAACTGTTTTCATCTTATATGTATTAAAGGTATTAATACTCTTATACGTAAGTACTTTTTTCTGAATTTGTTTTTTTAGATTTTTACCTTTGTTTATGTTAAAGGGAAGGCAGATAATATTCACAATGCTATCTCTAGTTTTCATGCCTTTAATCTTCGATTTGTCTGGATTTTATTTTACCCTTTTTCATATTAACGAATTTGCTCAATGTCTTTATTGAATAGTTCTTCCTATTCTGATAACTTTGAAATGTTACCTTTTCTTTCTTGTTCATCTTTATATCTAATCCATTGTTAGCATCACATTGTTTTAATAACCTTAGGCTTATAAACCTGGGAGTCTGGTAGCTGCATGGTTCCTGAGGCATGTCAGTTGGTTTGACAATGACTGACCAATACAGCATTTTCATTAATTAAAATGTTACTAACATTGGGGGCTGGAGATAGAGCTCAGTTGGTAGAGTATTGTCTAACATGCACAATCCCCAGCACCACCAAAAAAAAAAAAGTCACAAACATTTAAAGATCTGGAGTTGTCACATAAAGATATGCATGTCTTATTTATTTGGAGAAATCTAAAGATCTAGCAATACTGGCAAGGATTCTCTTATGTGTGGCCTGAATAGTGGCTATTCCTTACCTCTTGATATTGAAGACAAATGTTAGTTTCCACTTTTAATTTAGGGAAGAGTAAAATGAAATTTTTTGTACCCTAATAAAAATTAGATAATGAAAGCCATATGTGGAAAAACATGTTTAACATGCCCAGTGGGTTTGTGTTAGAAGAATACATCTAACCCACTTTACCTCTTTCTTATTTACCTATGTCCTATTTTCTTGAGTCTCCCTTGCTCTCCCCAGTGCTCATATACATTTGAAATTGCTATTCCTGCTGTATATACTCCTGAGGTAAAGATAGTGGCTTAAGCTGTTTCCCATCAGCTGACACATAAAATCTAAACTTCCCTCATGTATATGAATTTCTTCTCACCACTAGAGGTCCCTATGATCTCAATGAATAAACAAAAGTTAAGTTTTCTTAATTTGTCTTGTCATGGCTCCCACATACTGGTGTGTGTGTTTTGTGGGTTGTGTGAATTGTTTTTTGTTTGTTTTTAGGGGTTTTGTTTTCATTTTGGGTGAGTCATTTTTTTTTTTAATTTGTCTGGAGCAGAGCTCTGAAATCTGATTTAAAAAAAAAAAAAATACAAGGGCTTTTCCAGGGGCTCTTTATCACTGAGCTGCATCTTCAGTCCATTTTAGTTTTTATGTTGAGAACAGGGTCTTGCTAAGTTGCTCAGGCTGGTCTCAAATTTGTGATTCTCCTGCCTCAGCCTACCAAGTCGCTGGGATTACAGGCATTCCTAGCTGAAATCTGATTTTTTAACAAGATCATGGGTCTTTTAAAAAAATTAATTTGTTTTAATTAGTTACACATGAAAATAGAATGCATTTATGCACTTTGATATATCAGACATAGACAGGATATACTTTCTGTTTTGTTTTTTCACTTGTTTGTTTTCTGTTTTTGTTTTGTGCTGGGGTTTGAGCCTGGGGCCTCCACTGAGCCCTCTAGCCCAGCAGGTGCTTTTTGCGGTGGTGGGGGGGG